>NW_024037072.1:9968064-10057785 GCF_015706575.1 Patiria miniata | reverse complement strand
TTTTTTGCTTCAAATGTCGGCTGATGACTGCAAATGGTGCCCGACTAAACTTAGTGCAAATATATGGGAGTCCAGAGAGGCCACATAAAGCTTATTCTCGACCATAACCCAATCTAAAAACACGTTAAAATTGTGCAGCAGCAGGATTCCAGTCAAACCAGTGAGTTTGGCGATTTTGAGACATCATCTTTCATTGAAAAAAAACTTTTTCATTTTGCCGACGCGCATGGCTACGGCGACGCGCGCGCATACCAGAAACCGGAGACTTTTTTTTTGGCCTAGGCCACACAAAAAAAGTCTCCGGTTTCTGGTATGGAGCTTGTCCAAAAAGTGGTGCGGCGACGCGGCTTTTTTTTTTTTTTTACCTGACCTTTTTGCTTCAAATGTCGACTGATGACTGCAAATGGTGCCCGACTAAACTTAGTGCAAATATATGGGAGTCCAGAGAGGCCACATAAAGCTTATTCTCGATCATAACTCCATCTAAAAACACGTTAAAATTGTGCAGCAGCAGGATTCCAGTCAAACCAGTGAGTTTGGCGGTTTTGAGACATCATCTTTCATTGAAAAAAAAACTTTTTCATTTTGCCGACGCGCATGGCTACGGCGACGCGCGCGCATACCAGAAACCGGAGACTTTTTTTTTTTGGCCTAAGTTTCGTTTCTTTCTTTGGCTAGTATATTTATTGTAAAGAATAGTAGAATGAGTAAAATATTCAAAGGTTTGATGTGTGTGTTAACTTAAGATACTGTCACGTAGCTCTGTTGCATTGAAAGCATTTAAAGATCTTTGTGATTCTACACAATAAGTGTTACGGTAGATTTATTCTGTGCTGTACATGGTGCAGTTTTTAAGGTTTACGTAAACTTTTAAATAGGATGCTAGTGTGACGATTTAACGAGAGGAGATATGACTTGTGTCCTGGTAATGAATTATGTTGTTTTAACTTTAGTAGCAAGAAGATGTTACTTTCTAATAAAATATATAAAGACTCATCCAACCCATATTTAGGAAACCAAATTGAATGATAATCCAAATAAGGCTGAATAAGAAGTATTATGTAAAATAATATATAATGCCATCGAAATGTAAATTTACAATGCATGTATACAATAAAACCTAAGTGAGCAGCATTGGCTTATTTTGTCGTGCCTGTCATAACGGTGAAAACGAAATAATAAACAATATGTGCGCCTTGACTGAATCTCAACAACGAGGGCGCTATTTCAGTGCATTATTGGTGTAGAGGTATATCAAGGATTGAATTAACTAAATCAGTGTGATTTTGGTTGAAGGTTTGGCTTTATTTTACGATAGTAATTATTTCTATCAGTACACTTTTGACAAGCCGTTGTCTAGGAAAATTAGCGATCAGCTGATAGCCACTGTCTTTGCCCGTTTTCAAACAAGATAAGAGTGTAGGGTGCCAGTTAAGCGCAGTGGCGTAGCAAGGCCATTTTTTTTTCGGGGTAAAGTTCGTGAAAAGGGCACTCACACATCCGTGCTACAATGTAGACAGGTTTTTTTTCTCCAGTCACCTGGCCTCCGTTAAATCAAAAAGTGTGGGGGGGGATGGCTGGTACCATCTTCCGATGGAGGCGCTTTTCAACCCGGACAGTCATGAACACCATGGAACAATAGGTGGCGCTTTTCATGGCGGCACAATTGTCGACGGTCGCGCGAAATTCCAAAAATGGCATTCGTTGAAGGCCGCTGGTAAAAAAAGGGCACTTTTTTGTTTTAAAGGGCACTCTTTACAAATGTAGGGGAGGTAAACGCTGGTGAAAAAGGGGAAATTATATACAAAAGGGCAGTCTACAAAATATTGCTTGCTATGCCACTGAAGTGAGTGTTAGGGGGCATTTTATAGTTACTATACTTCCGGAGCTTGTTATTTTGTTAACGGGAATGCTTTTCTAAGACAGGTAAAATTCCCTCAGGACTGAAAACTTGAAAGTGCTCATCATACTTATTGACGACTAATTACGTTACGTTTGCTTCTGTTCAATGCTTTTCCGTGTGGCAAGAAAAGTATGCACAGATTCAATTCCGAGCAGAGTACTATGCACCATGGGGTAGATTTGAGGCTGTAACTTGACGTCATGCGTCCCTTTCTATTGGTATAAATGCACCGACAGCTCACGCTCCCATCCCAAGAGCCTCATCAATTGCAATTAATACCCATTGTGTGTGTAAACCTACAAACTTGTCGGTGGTCGTACGCGTGACAGCTGGAGGTTGAGGTCACCCGCTGTGACCAACACCAACTCCGCACGCTTCGATTGCGATGATGGGTGGATAGACCTGTCAGAATAAAGAGGAAGAAAGGGACAGGTTTGGCAAAGGTGACGCTGATGCAAATCTTCAGTTCCTGACTTCTAGTCCGCGACTATCAATCGGCAAACTACTGACGAAACACCGCTGATAATGCACATCTCATGGCAATCAGGAATACCGACCCCGATCACCTTCCATGTTGTTATGTCACTAAGAAGCAATCTGGAGGTTAATGACATAAACTTCTCTACACACCTGCAATGATTTGATCAGTCCATGGAGAAAGCTACCCATTACAAAATGGCAATATTACTCATCCGAAAATAGTTGAAAACCGTGACAAATACAAGGCAAGCCTATTAAATCTGATCCCAGAGTGCACATAAAGTATATCCAAATAATTGAGAATGGCGTTTCACTGGAAGCTTTTCATGCATCTGCAATATGGCTGATTTGCGGCCTATTCATTGGCGTCCCGGGCTAATCTTACACAAGGGACGGTCAGTCACTCACACACCCAGTCAGTCAGGGATTCAGTCAGTCAGTTAGTTAGTGATATCTGTACAAAGAGGACACTAAGCTCAGTCCAGCAAAAACTGGAGATTGAACTAATGGCATGTTGTCTTTAAGGCCAACAGGCGCTGAATCAGTTCGAATCTCTGGCCTGGCACTGCTAAACCAGCAGCGTGGGCCCGACAGCCGCCTCACTGCAGGTAGACTGTCCGTGCCCATTTGCATCTTTGGTCGGTTCTTGGTAGCCGTCTAATGTTCACAAAATACAGAAAACAAATGAGCAGAAAAGTTATCTTTTTCACACCAAAAAGTGTCAGTTCACCATAAAGTCAAGTGATAAATATCAAACATGGCCTCTATTCATTTTTAAGTATTGAGACAATTTTCTTTTCATTTTGCCCGATATCAAAATTACAACTTACAGCTTTAATTGATCTCACCGTTTCTCAGGAATTCGACTTTGGACCTATGAATTTCTCACGAGAATCGCTTGTCATTGCGCCCTCTGTTGATGGGATGACCCTGGGATTGTGTTATGCGAGAAGACTTGTAATAAAAATCTGCGTTACAAAAAAATTGTTTAGCCTTGGCGGAGGTTTGCGCTCTCTGAATGCTTTCTAGTTTTACCATAGTAACTATTTCTATCAGTGCATTCTTGACAAGCCGTTGTGTAAGAAAACTAGCAATCAGCTGATAGCAAGTCACTTTGCCCGTTTTTAAGCTGAATAAGAGTGTAGGGTGCCATGTCAAGTGCAGTGGCGTAGCAAGGTCATTTTTATTTGGGGGTGTAAAAACGTTCGTGAAAAGTGCACTCGCCCATCCGTGCTGAAATGTATTTTTTTCCAGTCACTTGGCCTCCGTAAAATCAAAAAGTGGAGGGGGGACTGGCACCATCTTATGGGGGGGTGCGCCTTTCAAACCGGACGGTCATGGACACTATCGGACAATAGGTGGTCAGTTAAATTCTACACGTATGTTTAGCATTTTTTGTGGGGCAGATGTCATGCAGGATTTTTTTTAATTAATAAGAAATCGAAGCTGTGATGAAGTGACAGTCTCATAAATCAGTTGGCCTAACGATGATTGGGAAATGAATCGTCCCTACGAAAAATATCACTGAAAACCGTTTGGTGTGAGATATGCTGGGGTTAGGAGGGTGGGGTATATTTGTTTTCAGTAGTGTTATAATTATTATTATCATTATTATTATTTTCAAATACGACTCCGTGCATAGAATAACCTTGAAAATTATTGTTGAGATTATTTGGTGTTTTAATGCATATTCATTGTCTACTAAATTCCGAAAATCAAATCAAATCAAATCATACAATCATGCACACAATATTACCTAATAGTGTACAAATGCCCCCTTCACACGCCTCTGGCGGACATGTACGTTATTATTATCAATACAATTTTCACCAGTTTTCAACATTTTTTTTTGGGGGGGGGGGAGACTAAACAAAAGTTGGGGGCTAAAGCCCCCCCCCCCCCCTCCCCCGGAGAACCGCGCCTGCTTCCGTCTCCAGATTTTCGCCTCATCCAGCCTCCGTCTATCCCGGATGAGCATCAAGAGCGATAGTTAGCCATTTCTGTCAGTTTCTGTTGTCGATCAATGGCGTGTACTATCACACATTGTCAAATATAATCTAGCACACTCGTCGTGATCACACGTATATCCCTCACTAAGACAGTAACAAAACCAGTGGATATGTTCCAGGGGAATTTACGACTGAAAAGACCAACGCGATAAAAACGAAGCCTCAAGTATGACAACTGAGGCCGAGGCTAAGAGATCATACTCATCATCCGATAAAACCTGGATGTTTAAAGTGACATCCGTGTTTTCGCGTTTTTGAAATGAATTATGAGGGAGTAAAGGAAAGCTTAAACGTTTATCCGTGATTCCTAGACATCTTTCCGCATCACGTGTACCTATCTCAGGTACTAATCTCTGAAATATTGAATAGTGTAATGACCGAGACATTCTCCAAATTAGAGATTTAAAGCAAGACATTTTACGATTTTATTTTCCATCTGGTTTCTGAATAAAAAATCCATATGGTTTTACCATTATTCTGGGACCCATTTATCTGTGAAACTAGCAACTTTTTAAGGGAAAAGGAAATCCCATCAAATATTTCCGGTCATTACACGATACGTTATCTCGGAAAAGCTGAAACAGCAATGTCGCTTTAAGCTTCCGTATTGAAGCGCTGCCAAGATAATCGTTTTAATACAAAGTAAAGAAAATGAATAGATAATGAATACTCCCCGTTTGCATTAATGGATCCAGTTATAAATTCCGCCGATTGTGTCTGTAATACGCTTTAGTAGCAGGTGCATTTTATGATCCCTGCTGCGCCCAAGGCCGGGGTCAGCCGACTTGGGCAATATCGGGGAAGCTTAGCCAGCACAGTCATGCTAATTATGCTGAGCTAATTACGAAAAGTCGCTGCAAAACGATCGATTGCACCAATTTAGTGTGTTTACGGTTAGGTAAGATAGGTCAAATTTACTGGCAACTAAGTCGCTTTGATTCATGTACAGTTTCAAGAAATGATAAGTCATCATGCTAGGTAGTATAACTTTTAAAAAAAACCAATCCAATCTGATATTTCAATACTAATTATAACTGTTTTCTAAACTTTTACGCAACAAATATTTTAAAAGACATATTTATTAAATTTTCACGCCTATTCATATTATAGTGGTATGAATATTTTCACTTTCATTTTCTTCAATTTATACCCTGAGATTCGTTTTGTTATTGTTCGTTTTGCCGAAAATGCTCATTTGTTCCCTCAACAAATCAAACATCCATAGTTAAGATAAAATGAAGTATCTATTTCACATGTGTCTTATGTATGATACGATATATTAAGTCAAAAAGGTCAAAGGTAAAACTGTGACCCGCTCAAAAAAGGAAGCTCACATTTTCGTCTGTAGAACATAACAATCATCAATCAATCATATTAAGAACTACCCAAAGATGAAAACAAAATGTGTTTCTTAAGCTTTCGTGTTGTCTGTTTAAACAAAACAAAATCGTTAGTGTGGTTAAAATTACATTTTCGCTCTGAAATAAATTACCATGACAACATGTTTTCACCTTGGTTAGTGCTTAGATAACGTGTTGTAGCTCACGATGGATATCCTACCGCATCCTCTACTTAAATGAAGACGTGGACTAAAATCGCGAATTCCAAATGGCACTTAAAGACGCATCAGCCGCTTGAGTGAAGATTGTTCCCAAAAGGTCACCGGAACTAACAAGACGTTTAATGAAGGCGAAGATTAGACACGGAGACTAATTGAAAAGCATCATTAGAGAGAAAATCAATGACATAAGAAACCCTGTAATATTTAAGTAGCTGAAAAAATAGTTATATTGATTAATTTTTATATTTCACGATGTACATAATTCTCACTATCGTTCTTTTATCTTACTGACTTGTCAATTTATTAAAGATATTTTCCTCGGTGTGTTTGTTTTTATTTTTTAAATTATTTTAGGGGTGGTCTTTTGTTCTGAAGAAAAATATGAAATAACTTCAAGTAAATTTCCTCTTCAAATTTCGGGACGAATTCCTAAACGGGGTTAGGAAAAAAATGAAAGAAGTTTTGTCTGTAGCAATTTTAAAATCTAAGATATGTTAGTCCAGTAATTAAGCTTTCTTTTAGTACAAGAATCATTCAAATCACCCCTTTACTTTTCAAGTTACGGAATTTTGAACACAAACACAGTTTAATACTTCTGTTCACGGATCACAAAAAAGTAGGTTGCTTTCAGCAAAACAAAAACAATTTTCATAGGTATGCGCTATGCATGTGAATTGTGAAAGTGGTGCAGGAAAAAAATCATTCAAAAATCGGTCCTGCCATATGGGTTTAGTTTTTTTTTTTTATCACCTGTATAATAATTAGGATTTCCTCTGTCTCAATACACTTGTTCCTTTTATTTTTATATATTTTAATAAATCATTAATCTGTTGCATTTGTTTTGGTTCATTTATTTATTCGGTCGCTCTTCAAACCTTTCGACAATGGTAAAGCGCGGCAATACATAACACTGTATAACAATATCATGAAGAAAAGTTGCAAAATATGTTTACCAACCGCTAAAAAGCTCACTTCGTAAATTATAGCCATATGAATATAATTATTCAGACTGAGCTTTAATATATTGATATCGAGGGGGAGAATGACGTCAATGCTTACCTGCCTTGAACCCGTCTGTGTTGATTCAGCTTGGCCCGACCAAAATACGAAGGCTTTGATTTTTCGCTCGGAGTTCAAGGTTTTGCGTCTCATGGATTTTCTCCTCTCTTGTTTTAACATCAGAAAAGAGAAAGACAGAGGCAAGGAGAGAAGACGGTCTATATTTAGCGGCGAATATGCATGACTGTCTGTCACAGCATGCCACTTGAGATGGATGAGGCAGTATTCATATCGCACATTCCATAGTTCTGTTTCAAAAAAAAGGTGAGCGATGTTGTGTTTTAAATTAGAAGAGCTGTTCTTCCGTTGGCTAGAAGTATCACAATGAATTTCATCAATTAGTTTTATTTATATGAACTCAATTGACAACCGTAAGCAAAGATAAGATATAAGAATCACAAATTTATAGTCATTTTAAAATGCAGGGGGCACTGCCCTGTAAAAAGAGTTATAATTTTTCAAACTTGATAATATGTTAATTGTTACGTCGGTTCGGTTTCGTTCTTGACAATCAATAAGAAATAACTTATGAAATATCTAAAACTGATGTATGACAATTTAATATTCTCTATGACATTTTAGTTTCCCTTTTAACATTATGTCAAAAAATCACCGCCATGAGACTAATGGAAGGAGGAAAAGTGATTCTTGATTTAACTTACTGAACTCAGAGATCGGATAAAAAAAATGCAACTAATCAAACTATAATTGCCAGCTTATTGTACTTTCCAAAACAAAATTCTCCTATTGATTCTGGGGCCTTCCTGAACATTTGAGTCCCCCTCTACTTCGCTGTTTGTTTGGCTAAGAAAAAAATGTCAATACCAAATTGAAAAAAGAAAATGATTTGCTGCTGATGGTGAAACTTGAGTCTTAAGTTGCAGCCTGGCCGAGCAGGCTGCTCGGAGCAGACCGTGTCAGGTGTTGGGTTTCGTCAGCACCGTGTCAGAATGTCTAATTTGGTTTTGTTTGATCTGGAGATTGGACGGGGCTCGCGGTTATCCCCGCCAAGCAGAACGGGGTCGGGTTTGTTCCGGCGTTTGTTCCGGGACAACCCTACCAGTGCCTCGTGCCTGTGGTTGTTTCACGTCAGCGGGTATACCAGAGCTCTTTTGGCCTCTTGCCCGTCGACTTGCCGCAGTATTGGGCCCAATTTCACGGCGCTGCTAAGCACAAACATTTGCTTAGCACAAACAAAGTCTAGCTTGTTAAAGCAGGTTACCAGCCAAAATTCGACGTGATGTATATTGCTCGTGATTAGTATTCAGCTGTTGTTTGCTTAACATGAAAATCACATGGAGTTTTGGCTGGTAACCAGTTTATAAGCCAGATCTTTTGTTGTGCTAAGCAAATGTTTTGTGCTTAGCAGCGCTGTGAAATTGGGCCCAGCTGGTGTCAGGTGCGAATCCCACTTTGATAAACAAGCTACTTGTTGTTTTGGAAAACAAAACATGTCAAAAAACATGGGGTAAATTTAAAAAAGCTTTGGACTACACCACGTTTTTTCGTATTTTATGTGCTCAATCATCATTTTGATTATTAGAAATTGCAGATTACAAATTAAGGTCCCTTTGCCCAAGGTATCTAATGTGTTTATCTTTGATAAATTTGCTATGATGCGAATATCATGTGCACATGCCCAGTTGGCATACCGAACCTTATTTCTATAGAACGCAGAGCGTCGCTCACGTTACCGAACGAAAGTATAAAGTGATGCTGATAATTTGTATTGAAGAGGAAATCAGTCACATTCACTTTTAAAGTTTTTTTTTATAATTACCAACAAAACCCAACTTCACCATAGATGGCGATTTTTTTACACAAAAGGACCGACCGTCATTGCACATATAGTGCGACTAATTTCCACACTTTGTTACATGAACAAACAGCTGAATTGATCTCTCCTTAGTATGAGAGAGGAGGTAAAAATTAGTAACAGGCTGGTGGCATTTTAAATGTCAAGCGTATCAACCCTAAGCTCGTCCATCACCATTACTAATTCAGACGTTACTGTACAGAAAAAAGGCTTGCATCGACTACTTTTCCTGTTACGTAAATATCCTAAGACTTAAGCCGCAATGACGAAGAGAATTTGACAATGTTTCCTTATAGTACACAACCTGGGGAAAAAGTCTGGAAGATCTTGACTTTAAGCATCATGTGATGAGGTCGTTGGTTTCCAAGCAAAAATGGGAATTCTATAATTAGATATCATCTAAGAACTGTCCATGACCTTAGTCATTCGATCGTGTAGTTTGTAAATGATACGAGCCCTATAGGTCCACTGCATTTTAAGAAATAAAATGGTCTCTATATAGCATTTTGGGTTGCCTTGATGCAACATTTCGTCTTGATACACTGCGTATATGATTTTGTGCTTGTTTACTCCTAGATCATTCGTAAAAACATGCTTGATAATTAATGGTGTTTTAAGTTGGGGGCATAACACACAGCAACTGCAATTCCTTGTGTGGGTTGTGAAAGTCTTTATCTGATATCTCCCTAGATACTTTTGATAATATACACATAGGTCTAATTATAGATAACACACTTACTAGCAGGTTATGCAGTAGATATCTTGTTGTGGATGGCTCTCATACCAATTAGCTTCAATGGAAGTTACGACAAGATGCGCCCAATATGGCGGTCTTAATTGGTTAAATTCAAACTAAAGGTCATTCCGACGGTGGGGGCGCTGTTTTTATTTATTCTATTCAACAGTGCAAAAACAATTTGCTACCCGTTTGCACTTGGGTTATGCTGAGTATAGTTGGTACTGTTTGAGATTTAGGTTTTGCATGATGTAGGTCTTAACAACATGTAAGCAATATAATTCTGCCTGGTTCCAGTATTCTAATATGCGCACCAATTATTAATACTTACATATGAACATCGTAAGACAACAAAGTACTTGTTAATAAATAGAAGTTCGATGCCCGTGTTTTTACTGTTTACTATCCTTATTGCAAGATGAAAGTCAGCAACTTGGAAATCTACTTTTTACAAGAAGGCTGTTGTTTCAACCATTACGTTTAAGAGATAGGTATCACCATAGAGAAGGACAAATCACTCAGGACCCAATTTGAAAATCGAAATAAAAGAAATTAAAAGATACCAAGGTCGTTATCGAAGGACATCCGACCAGGATGGCACATTCCTTGATGTTTGGACTTTATTGGGAAAGGATAATACAAGAAGAAACCTACGAAACTAAACGGGTTCGGTGACATGCTGTAATATCAGTGCTAACTGGGTACCAGGGGAAATACTCAGTCGATGCACTGTAACGAACCGACATTCCTCCCGGTGTTCAACGCTGCGCTGCCGGCGGTGCCGGCAACCAGCGGCCGAGAAAAAAAATAGTCGATAGCGAGTAAATTAAATTTGCTGGTCGTGTGTAATGACGCTACTAACGGAGCGTCGTGCCATTTGGTGTGGTTATATGTGCCGTGGCTGGCTCGCAGTGACATGCACTGCGGAGGACTGAAATCTTCTCTGGCTTGCACACACAGCGAACACACGCACGCATACTGGACCCATTACTGACAGACCGACATCGGAAAGAGGATACAACCATCTGAAGCCATTTTACTCCAGCAGAGAAATAGGGATAATCGAGTTAGAATTCTAATTATTCCCGTTTGTTCTGATTCCTGTGTGTGTGGATACGGCGGTGTACGTGTACGCAGCCTTCGACATTCGCTCCTGGTCGACATTATGTGAGCGGCCGGAGATGGAACGATTCGTACTGTAAACGGTAAGCAATTTATTATTACTCAACCTGATCATATCAATGAGAGCGCTCCTTGCATCGGCATGCAAGACTCTCTTGAGACTGTGATTAAGCAACGTCTTCAAGTGTCGTTGCATTCTTTAAAATCTTCAAAACAATTTGAATGTATTTCTTATGTTTTGTAATCGTGTGTTTATTGATGTTGTTACGAGTAAGAGGAGACGTGCCCTCGTCTTATACGTGTTTACAAAATGCAGATTAATAGTACTCTCTGTATAATCACAAGCTTAGAAGCTAAGATCTATCGAGGAATGTATAAACAAATGTTTTCCTTTAAAACATATTTACTGCTATTAGTTTTTGCTAAGTTAAAAGGTAAAACGAAACATCTTTAATTAAGGATGTATTCGATTAATACGTTGGATGTGATGTTACAGAAGATTTATGAAAATTGTTTGGAATAGCGTTTTAGGAGTTTTGATATATTGAACTTTAGAACTTGACGGGAACATTTCGTTAATTTTAAGCATGGATAATTGGATATATTAAAAATGGGAAACTGTGATTTGGCACTAATTAAAAACATTTTAAAAATATAACACGAAAAATGTCTTCGATCAAAATATACAGCAAGTTAATCATTGAAATCGTTTTGGTGTATTCTATTTTCGCGTGTGGGGTCCTGTTTATTTTGTAAAATGGCTTTGCAATACAAGCATTGGGGAATCATTCACATGTCTCATGAGTATTATGATTTGACGAAGATTCCAGAATATTTAGTAATTATGACATTAACCTTAACGCCGACAAGTATCTGATGACGCTTCTCGTAAATGTCACATGAGTAATACAAGCTGGGAGCCTTTTCCTCAATTATACGTCTGAGCTTCCTTTTTTGGTAATTATGTTAAGCTTGTTACCTACCTTATTAAGCGAGCAGTGTGGCTTCCACACTGACTATACAAACAGAGCAGATTGCAATATCGGAAAATTGAGTGAGTAATACAGTCAAGTAAAATTTAATTTAATCTGTGTCTACGATTGGCACTAAAGGGTTTAGTAGACGGGTGTGTGCATATCTAGAAGAACATGACTCCAAATTATCTATAGACAGATATGCCTCTAAGCATACTGCCAAAAATTTAAACAAATTTTGGAAATCAGATTCCAAACCAAATGAAAAATATTCCTTAAATTAGCCTCTTCGACTATAACTTAATTTTCGAGTACATATTTTTTTAGCTGCTATTTCAATGCCTATCGACATCTTGACTACTTGCTTCCTTATTAGCATTTATGTTTCCTTGTTAGCATTGAATAGATAAAATTGTAGACATCGGAATTCCCTAGTGGAATGTCTTCGTAATTTGTCAGACAGAATGTTTATAAATATGCCGTGTATGACTATGGGTTTGAGATACCCATGAGGCTTTCTGGCCCGCCCAATGCTTTGCAGTTATTATCTGTCTCCTGTCTTAAGTTATTGGTTATGCTCATCAAGATAGTGTTTTTGAATGACGAATCTTGTTGTAAAAACGATAATTGCTTTCTTGTGAATATTTGAGATGAAATCTTGAGACATAAAATTGTTATTTTAATCGATAAATAATTTCGTTATGCCGTTAAATGTTTCAATTTTTTTTAGACTGGCCGATAATTTATGTCAGAAACTAAAATTAAAAGAAAAGTCCAATTTTAATCTTCTGTTTTATTTGTTAAAAATATATTTATATCAAACCTATATTCAATAATGCACAGTGCCAAAGTACTGTTGAGTGGTGTCATAAAAAAAGTTGAAGCTATACCTCCCTCTGTGACTGCTGTTCCGCGATTTGATCATTAAAATGCCTCTTGACCTTGCATCATGACTCTCATCATACCATTCTAAAACATTCATGTGCAGGGGCATATGTTTGTATCCCTGCACCGAAGCAGCATATAGCGATCGTCAATAAGCGATCTACTTGTCATTGACTCAGCACGACATCAGCAGTAATTCCTGGACGGGTAAATTACCCATCTGCCCCGGCCCGTCTGTCTGCTGGGGCCTGACGCAAAAATGTTCCCGCCTAAAGCGATACACAGTCAGACGTCACATTCTCTCATGTTGTTGAGGCAGCAGTCGCACAAGCCGCATGGATGTACCCACTGTGAAGCCTACACTCCCTTGCACGCAATCGTTTTCAAAATGTTCTTCTCTGTAATGCTGTTGGTGATTGCATAAGTCAGGTTAGTATTCCATTTGCGCATGCGCACATCAATATACGACTTTTTCATGTGATAGACACAGCAGATGAAAACTCCGTCTACTGGGCAAAACCGGTTCCCAAATTCTAGCTTTTATGTAAGCACAAGGTAGCCAGACTAAAGTTCGTGAATCGTGAATAGTTCGTGAAACATGAAAATCATTTAAACACATTTTACACGCTGCAGCTAAAAGTTTTGGTATTTGGACTTCATTCGGAACAGGAATTTTGCACGCAAACCGAAGTTATTTATCCTAAAAGCGAAAGTCACCCAATCTTGATATGCGCACGCACAGTTTATGCTTATCCTCAGCGACGTTGGAGCCATCGTCAAAATTAATACCATATTCATAACAACTCTTACTAGTTACAGCTGCGTCTTATTTTATGATATCAAACCATAACGATCATTGTCTTTAACCTTCTTCTCCTCGGCATCAGACTTGTTCTCGAAATCAACCTTGTCCCCCTTATGATCCGCGTTCATCGCCATTAAGGACACCACTGTACAGCTGTTAATGAGAGTTCATTATGGAGGCCTCAATCTCATGGGGTCTTTTTAATGCACGTTGGATTAGCTCGACCTTCCTGAGTGCTTAGTAAACACTTCAAGACATAAGTGACAAAATATCAGCCGACCGTAAGGAAATATTTAGAAGCTTATAAACTGTATGAACATCCTAATTATTGATTCAGTTTATAATTCAAACAGTGACCTAATTAGTGGTTAGAAACGACGTGTCTTATTTTTGTGTGGATGTAAAAACCGAACATTTAGAAAGCAACCTATTTCTTTAAGGGCGAACCCCTTGCACCTTCAAACGAGGGGGATTAAAATGTCATTGGACGCAATCTCTATCAGCTGTAGTCAGATTAACGCGCTCAACACAATGTCGTGCCCCCCCCCCCTTCCCCCATCAACACCGTCTATTCTCATACTTGGTTAAGAGGATTTTCTTCCTAATAACTGATGTGCCAGAAGACAAGGCCCCTATGTTAATGCATGTCTATCCGATTGATAACCGAAGCGGATAAAGCTTAAGCCAGCTTCAGGGCAGCCGTGAGAGATTGTTTTCGCATCAGCCCACTGAGCCGTGCGAATTGAAGTGCAGTACATGTATTTTACATTTCGTCTGCGTGAATTATCTCTCTTCATTTGGTTCCTGTGTCCATAGGTGGTTCCTGAGTGAACTCAACAGTTTCGAAGGTGTTGACTAGTGTTGCACAACACATATTAGGATAGGAACGGGTAGATAGTCACTGTCGTCGTTTACATCACCATCATAACCTCGCTTACCGGCATCTTCATAATCATTACAGACACCACTAGGCACCATCACAACCTCGTAAATGGGCATCTTCGTTTCTCTCTTGATCCATAGGTATCAACGCTATAGTCGTCTTAAAGGTTATCGTCAGCATGCTGTATTTGCCAATACATGTATACCATTGCTTTCATCAGCATCGTCACTATCGTGCAATCACCCTTGTTATAGTTTGGCCTCCCTGACCATCACCACTATCATAAGTTTCCATAGTTATAATCAGAACTTTTTAATTTGCATATCGAGCTCACCGGAAGTAAAAGTCAACAATTACCATTGATGACTTTTACTTCTGGTAACCCTGTTTCACCATGTTTCAACGCCTAACCACATGAGCTTTGTAAATAACTCCTGTCGGATAATTTCATTTTGAAGAAGCAAAGAAAACATCGAGTAAAAACAACATCAAGGGCTTGGGCTGATTCAGCCTTGAATGTCTTCCTTCAATTAATTTATGATGTACTTATATGTTGGAGAATTGAGGTCGGTTTAGTGCTTATTACGAAGTATTGAACCAGTGATCACAATTTGGTATAAATGTATATAAAGTTAGGTAACTGGCTCCATCGGGGTATAATTCAACAATATCGGCTGAGGCAAACCGTGTACCCACAAGGTCAATGACTCATCGTCATCCCAAATCCAAGGAATTTCCACGTTTCCAATCAATGGTGACTTACTGTGATTGACCCTGTCGTGAATGTCAGGATTGTTCTCGATCAGATTACCACGATTCATTCCATCAATTAGAAGGCTCACACCCGCGTGATTCACTGGTGTCCGTTTACCACCGGTAATCGGCAGCATGAACGCAATGATGGGCGGCCACAGTTCAAGGGAGTTCACTTTCATGGGTTTGGTGTTTAGTCACAGTGATTGTATCGATATGGAAAAACTGACTAATTTTTGAAGGATGGCCTTGGGGATAGCTTGGTAACGATGGACATGGATGGACCCAAAACGATACATCGTTGCCGTGCGCCTGTATTGGTTGTCGCGTTGGCGTATCTATGGCCTGCTTGGAAGGGTAGACTAAGTGGAACCACCATTTACAAAGAAAGAGTGCAAGAGAACTTTGGAAAGCTTTCAAGACGTACTTAGTCTTATAGAGGAGTTTGAGAAGGAGAATATAATCTTAAGTGGCAAACATACCAATGCTGGATTTACCAAACTCCTCTTCATCGTTGTAGGGAAACAACCTGAATATAGTGAAGCGTATCTACCAGTGTTCCCATTTCAGAGTGATATTACCACGACCCATCTATGAAGTGTGTGCCACTTCACTCTCTTCTTCAAAGACACCGTTTCATTATTTGAAGTTTAATAGGATTTGACAACAGTTTTGGTTCAGAACATTCTTTTTGTAAGCAAGATGCAACATATATTACTTATGTATGCTACATGTGTTTCTTAGTATGTTTAGATGAAAGGTATTATATATTTAATACTTAATCCTTGTGAGAGATTTCCTGGCATGTAAGAACAAACTACACCCCGACAGATCTAGAAAAAAAAGTGAACGTGATTTCAAATCACATGATCCCCTTCATTAATTGTAGTAATACCCGTAGGTTTTCCCAGTGGTATAGTCAAATTGTTTCTAAATGGGGGCGTCTGCCCCGTGCCCCGCCCCTCCGCGGGTTGTCTTAATGAGCCGCCCAACAAAATCGACCCTCTTTCACCGCACAGCCAGTCGCCAAAGTTACCGCCCGACGTCCCGCGTCAAATCGATGAGATTAAATGACTCACGTGAGGCCGGTCATTAGGCGAGCAGCGTGTGAAACCGATACTAAGAAAACATGTCAATAAAAATAGCTGCAGAATGTAAAAATAAAAAACAATTATAGTGGCATAGATATGAAGAAATCCGAGTTTAATTCCTTCGCAGGAGAGCACTACGGCAGAAAAAGTTCAGGCCTTCACTTCATGATTCACTCAATCTCAAGACAAAAGATATGGGAATAAAATAAAGGCCCATGAGATGAGATGGTGTACGTAATCCCTTCGCAGTTTTACCAGACGGCAGGAAATGGTTGCCTTATGAGTGATGAGTCAAGACAAATTGTCAGGTTACCGCCACCAAGTCGATGGTCAGTCTTCATTCACCGTCACTTACTTTGTCATTTCGAGCAACGCACATGGTGTCATTAATGGTCATTTCAATATGGCTGCAGCATACATGAATTTGTTCTAATGATGGCAAGGAAGTATACTGGTCTCTGCTGGCTCCCTCTACAATGTTATCAAAGGACAAAGAAATGGTTGCCCTACGAGTGATAATAAAAAACGGGAATTGAATGGACCGTGTGACAGTACAAATTGGTACTTGAAATGCTGTTTCTGTAACTACTTCGCTACTCAAGAGTGTATGTTCACCGCTTTTATTCAAACCTTGCCTAACAAGACTTCCTTACGAGAGGACCTCTAAATGACACAAATAAAGACTCCAGATTTGTCCCTCGCATTGTACCAATCAATTGACAGCGATTCCGCGTGGGGTCGAGGAATTATCTGGGGGTTGTTGATGTACCCCTCTTTGCAACAAAAGAAGGATGTGCTCAGAACGTACCTCAAAATACCTGAAAAGATTTACCTTTGTTGTCATTCCGCAAATAGCCGAGATCCTGATCCCTATGCCTTAGGCTGTATGATCACACTGATGATCCTACGGCTCTTTGATGAGCCGCTGTAGTGGAATTTACACTCTCGTTAAAAATTGGAGTACATAATCGTATTGCGCATGTCTCACTTTTGACTTTTGGAAATTCGATTTTGACAAGAACAGCTACTCTGCCCATCAATCTATTGTCATACAGTATAATCCACGGTTTCCAAAGACAACAACCATATTTTGTTGAGGTTAAAATTGTAAATATTTGATAAGAATTTTGCTTTGAAACAATACACCATATTCCTCGGCAAAGATGAAATTTGAAATTCTGATAACATAGCCTTAGTTGTTTGGATGAAGCTAATTGGTGCAGAGACAATTATATTCCTTTCTGTAACAAAGCTAAGAAAATGAATATTGTAGAAGACAAACTGAATTTTCTTAATTCTGACCTTATTTAAAACATGACAAAGGAAAATATATTTGTTACTTTCAATTAACAAAGGAGGAAAACGCAAAACAGTGTCAGTGAAACATCAAATTGTTTTCGATGTTGACTACAAAAAAAAGATGAAGGACCTAATCAGAGACACTTTTGAAAATAACTCTCCTGTATTTAAATTTCTCAGGAGATTACATTGTTCGCATTGGATATCTAATGTTAGCTTGAATGTCATATTTAGAAGAAAAAAAGTGTTCTTCGAAATGTGCTCATGAAAAACTTCCTGTCAACAAAAAATTCTCCTGTATTCTCAAACGGTGTTGTCTTGACAATAAATCAGGGCACGTGATCACTGTACACACAAGGCCCCCTTCAATGGAGAAACTATTGTGCACGCTATTGTACTTTCCGTGATAGACAATGCTTTCGCCATTGAAGGGGGCCTTCGTGACAGAATTGTTAGCGTGCCCGGTTTGGTGTATTTAAAGGGCCCATGTAATTTAATTATTTTAATGCAATTCTTGAAAGTCACTTTTTTGTCTCATTTAACCTTATTTTAAATTTTTGTTTTACCATTTTCAAGGGTATTTTAGTGCCTTTTTATTTTATGCTAATGCAAATTTCCATTTTTATGAGCAAAATTGTAATGTTATTTCAGGCAGAAACCTCAATGTTACAGTTATTTCTGCACCAAAAGTTGCAGAATTTTGGATACTTTGCTGTTGTGGATTTCCTTTTCTTTGGTGATTCGTTGTTGTGTCAGTACGTGCAGTAAGCCAATGAGCAAACTATTGTCACAAATGATTTCAAAGAGCGAAATTGTTGAGTTCACAATTTTATCAGAAAACACTTAAACTGAAAAGTGTCTTCCTGAAATGACGTCACAACAACAACGCCCTCATTTCTCTGGAAAAGCATAGACAATTTTAAATGTCTAAAGAAGTGCACTTTTCAATCAAATTAACCAAAAAGGAATGTGAAATATTTTTCACACATTTAAGAGGAGTAGAAACTTGCACAAAATATGTTCCTAGAAAAATTCATTGCATGGACCCTTTAACTAAGTGAAGATCATCAGATGTTCTGCTCAGACTAGTACTCGCGTACTTTCACATTCAACCATTAGTGTTTACCCTTACACAAGCACGTATTGTGCATCACTATGGCCACAGTAACGTCTAATCACGCGTTGACCAGCCCAACTGCCATGTATTGATGCGGTGATAAATCCATCATTTAAATCACAATAGGACCTCATCACAATAGAGCCAAACGCCCAGCCCCTTTTATGTGTGTTCTTTTCTCTAATTAGATATGAACCGTTTGCCATTGTGCAAGTGTAACGGTATTGGGCAACGGGCAGTGCGGGTTTACAACAGCTTGTGCAGCCAGCGAGCAGCGGCCGTTATTTACAAAGGTGCAAGTATCAACAGCAGTCTAACGGAATGCTAAATACAATGGAGCTCGGACTGGAATTTGTGAGTACATGTATAGACTTGATTTATGTTGGTCTTTTTGTTGTTTTCTTTTCTTTTCTGAAACTAAGTTGATAGAAGGGTATCTTGGTTTGCTATTGTACGCAAGGAAGATTGAATTTTGTTGAACTAAAATAAGATTTGTTTTTATGTAAATTGGTGGGCATTGTTGTAACAGTTGAAAATGTAATGCTCGGTGTGTATTTTGTACAGGTACAGATCCTCGACTGCAAACACGACAGTATTTGCTGAAATCCATACCTAAATTTGGCCGCGAATGTCCGTCTAGATTGCGAGTAGTTGTACAATAAAAATAGCCGGAAGGTCTAACTTTGAGTGTTCTCTCATTTCAGCTGTGAATACAAGTGCATATTCTGATGGCATTAATCGGAGACAGTCCTGCGTTACTGTCTTTTCTGAATTATTTCATGCACGTTTTTGCTGCTTATGCCCCTCGCGAAGCCAGCCTTACGCGTTGAAACTTTTGGGTTTTCTTCACTTGAATTGTAAAACACGTAATAGCTTCGAGCTACTCTCCATGCTCCCCGAATAATGTATTTTTTTCTGACGTGAGATCGACAGCAAATCCTTCAAGCATTGTGGAACTTTCCTCACATGAACACACCCAGACATTTCTGCAACATGATTTTTTTGAAAGTCCTGCGTGAATTTCCTCGGGTTATTTTCACAGCCTTCGTGTATATGTACGTATGTGTCATTGCCTTGTCTGAAGATATCATACGTTTACACGCAATTTAAGTCGCCACAAGTCAGTTTCAAGTCATCCAGTCTCGTGTCACGTGACAAGCTATCCAAGTAAATTTGGACAAAATCTTTCCTTTGTCGTTGCAGGCATTAGATTTTTCAGACTTTTGTCTGGATTCAGATTTTTTATTTTGAGAGAAAGACATTATTATTATTGAAAGAATTGCATATTTAAGACCGTTTATCCAATATTCAGATTGGTTTTTAAATTGATAATCGCGTCCCTGAGTTGTGTTTATCCGATGTTGCTTTGTGATTGTAACTTGTGATTAGTCTTGTCGTTGTCTTGTGTCTGATTTGTGATGAACGTGATCACAATTTAGTATTCGTAAAAATAAAAAAAAACTTGACAGTATCTTAGTAAGGCTTAAGTTTCACAGTTCTCTGTTCTGTTTAATTTGGTCTCGAAATCGAAGTCAAAACTGGGTCCTGCACATTCTCTTGCTTTTTGTTTTTGAGATTCAGTTTGTCAAAAACTTTGAAAATTGTTAGTTTCTGGATGTCGAGAGAGTAGTGATGATACACGTTGATACATTATTTTGTCAGAGGAATAATTTGCCGTGCAAGGCCATGTTTATGCATCGATTGTAGCATAAAAACGGTTGCGTGCTCGTTGCACGACGATTGTTACACCATAGAAGGCCACACTGAGGTAGATATTGCACGCTGAAATCAAAGTGTTGACACTGTCCTCAAATAAACACAAAAATTGAGGTTGAAAATTAAACCGAGTATCCACATTGGAATAATATGGGAACGAGTTGTACATCCGTGACCTTTATTATTCATGCGGAGGTAAGGTCCCGTGCCCAGGGGGCGCATATGGAAACATCTGCAACTAACTAGTATTAGGATTTAAACACGACTGCCTGTATCGTGCACAGATATTACAGTAGCTCAGGCGATATACTATACACAGCTGATATTGATCGCTTGCTAATTCAGGGAACGCTTTGCTTTTTTTTTTTTTTTTTTGGCACTGCCACCATCGTTTGGGTAAAAACCGTTTCTGCTCAACCACGTCAAACGAGGCAGTATATGACACGTAGGCTGATACAAGATCACCGCTTCATTTGGGTGAAAGAGTGCGCGGCTGAGTTGCATCCATACACTGTCAAGATATTTACATAGACTTTTGAAAAGGCACCTTCGCCAGTACGGAATATCTACTGTCACAACAAACTGTACACATAATAAATGTTCCGCGCTTTTATTCATTCAAAGGATTATTAATTTGTTCACAGTTTTATAAATAAATTAAAGGAATTTTGGTAAAGCTAAATGAAGTTTCAAAGTGAAAATCGTTAAATAATTATTTACACATTTATTACGTTGTTGGGGTGAATTTCTCATTAAACTTGTAACCAATGTATGACAATTTGTGAATTCTTTTATTTTCGCTCGGCCTAAAGGCGTATGAGACGATGAGTAAGCAAGTCTAGCACTTGAGCCATTGCTTTTGATAACATTACATATTTTCTTCGCAATGACGAGATGTTTGGTTCTCAAAACATCTGATTACAGTGCTTCTGAAATGTAAAACAAACTAGCATTCAAAAATTATGCCAGCTTGTCAAACACGTTTCCCGACTGCATTTTCTCATGAAAATTACTCCAGACAGGAAGAGTGCCTTTCATAAAGATTCGAATGTGAAATCCTTTTTTTTTTTTTTGACGGTTGAACAAGATGTTTTGCTCCCCGACTAAATCGATACTCCATCGATTATCGTCTTACACCGCTGGTCCCCTATTAACACATCAACGCCCGGCTGCAGTCAATCGTTGGCTCCCTGCGCCCTAACGTCCCCTGTCCTATGCGTCCAAAAGATACGGAATCTGATCCCTAGCGTCTACAGGGGGATCAGTCACTCAGCCCGTGCGAATCGCTGTCATAATACCCAGTCATTATTCACATTCTTATAGCCGATGATCCCAGTAAAGGTCTTCCTGTTTCTTACTGGCTACACACTTTAGATTCCTTGGCCCGCAACCCGGTGAGTTCAGATGTGCAAGACGCTACCTCGTCCTCTCCCCGATGATCGAATGCCTGCACAGAGCAAAGACAAGGTGACACGGTCTACACACAACAAACATGGATGCTATATCATTTTGTGCACCATTGGTGGTGCTGCTGTCCATCATTTTATCCATCTTTCCGCAAGGTAAGAGAAACCTACTCATCCCTGTCATTTTTATTTCTTGCAGGGATGTGTGTGTCATCAGAAGAAATTACAAACTTATGAGTTAAACTTATTGATATTTATTCCTAATTCAACCGATTGTAATACTAGTTTTTCCATGAATGTATAAAATGTGTGTTATTCATGATTTGATATGCCCTAAACCTGGAATGATCTGGCAAGTCAGACAACGCTTCTTCACAACATTCTGTTGAATGTTCATTATATTATCATTTTATTAGGTGAAACTTAAAATCTGCACATTTTATGACCTTGAATAATGGACTTGCCTTAAAGGGCAACACATGAAAGAGATATATTATATGTACTTCGATCTATCGAGATGAGTTGAAACAGAGCCCAACTACACATTTAAATATCAGAACAGATGTATCAAAAGGGTTTCCTCCATAAGAATATTCAAAACAAGATTGAGCACAAAAATCTTATTGATCTCAAAACAAGGCTTAAGTGGGTGTATTATTTGCTACGTTAGGCGCTATTCACAATGTCAAACAAACACCACTTTAAGAAAACAAAAAGCTTTGTTTAACACTCAACAGATTCTCACACTGTACATAATATGCAGTCATGTATAAAGGTGCATGAATAATTGAACAGTAGGGGCTTAGTGTTGTATCACACTCCGTCGCAGATGATGTGTTTCCGAGATGTCAGAGAGATGACATCATAAAACCTGCCCACATTGTAAATATTTCACGGCAGTGTCAGGATCGAAACAGACAGGAACACCTGCTGTGTTTTTTTATACCGATATTATTCTGCGAAAAATTGTCATTTATATTAATATATTGTCGAGCTGTTCTGAAACCGGATTATTGTAAAATGTACTTTTGTGGGGTCCTTCTTTTTGTATAAAAAAAAATCAAATTTCGATTCCAAAATGTTAACACATTGATGCTATTTTTCTTGTTAGCGATTATTAACAATTTACTGTCCAATTCATAACGTTAAAAATTTGGAAACAAATGATTCACCGTTAATTATAAAGCTTCTTCACAAATTTGAACTTCAGTAGTTTTATTGATCTCCTAAACGATATTTTATCCTTTTATAGGCGGTGACTATATACAAAACACCGTTTAACCGTATAGATAATAAATATATACTTCATCCATAAAAGTGACTGCGGATATAAATTCGTATCGACTGATTATGAAGAAATTTAATGACTGAATCACAACAGCTGGTATTCAATGGGCTCCTTTTTCAAACAATCGTTAGAGCGGATCTAGCTGTCAGGAAACGTACGGGAAATAAAGGGGGCGAGTGAAGAATTGGGTGTGTACATTTATTCTTAAATTTAAAAAAAAAATAGCTAGAGAGATGATGTAGTTTTGTTCTTTTGAGATTCTGAAATGGCATACAGGGTGTTAAAGAGGGACATTCGTGTGGCACAAACCCTTGCTTCTAAATGCATGAATTGAAAACCTATACGAACCGATTTGAGTCAATTTCGACAAATCAGTTTTATCAATCAGATTTCCCATGGGTCACAAAGTCTACCAATTATTTGTTATTAGTTTATTCACCGTTGCTACATCAGAACATTGTGTAACGTCGGGTTAATGACTCGACATTACCTGACTTTAACGATGACATCTGGATCCAATACAATAACAATCATGCATCGTTTAAGATAATTTGCGGTCTAATTTCGTCTTTCGATGTGTAGCGCTACAGCCGGCTTTAGGTAAGGTAATTAACGTATCAAGCGCATGCATTTTGAATTAGGTAAGATTCCGTTGTGTGTTTACATTCTACAATTAACGTGGTCACGCAGAAAGCGTTTGTGGATAGAAAGTCTCGGAAGATCGAATTTTCATTGCATTGCAATTTGAAATGATAAATCGGCACAACCAACTTGAACAAGCTTCACATAATCCTGCGCAGACCGAGCAAGCGACAGTAAGCTTAGTATGGATTGGGTTCATAATTATAGTCATATTAATCTGAATTCATCTAAATCGGGTTTAATCCACAGCTACGGATACCATTTAACCCTATTTAAAGATACCAAATGGTACAATTGATATAATTCGCATGACCTATTAATTATTATTTTTGAAAATAAAAAAGTCATTACAGGTAGCTACTTTAATAATTCGAGGGTGGTAAATGGTCACAAAATTAGAGACCATGATATGTTACCAAAATACAAAATACTTATGAACATTTACCAAGTTTGTGAAAAAGCAGTGATCAAATTTCATCCTTGTAGGGGACGAGGATATAATTTCCTTTCTGCCCAATAATTATTTTTCCACATGGACAATGCAAAAAAGGGGTCAAGAATTAACTCTCCTTTCAGGAATCTGATCAATTCGAAACATTTCAAGTATAGGCCTATACATGCGAAGACTGGCGGGAAATGATATAATGCCGCAGTTATTTCGCGGGTAGTTACCACGTGGATTTGTCATCAATCTTATCCTAGGAATCTCCACAATTCCATACAAAGAAATGACGACCTGTGTACTCCGATTTTATGACCTTGATTGCGGATGACAGCGGGCGGTTGAGCCAAATCTCATTTGAATTGAAAAGGCATATAAATTGAATGAATGTAATAGAAACGAATGCCTATGAACAGCGCTTGACTGATGTCCCTGTTGTATACGTATTACATTGGCACTCCAACTGATGTGTTCGTTGATTTTGTTATTGATGATACCATGGTATTGTTGTTTTTTTCCTTGTGTTCCTTCACCAAGGCAACCCAATTGCTTGCCAAAATAACATTCTCTCTTTGTGTCTTTAAAATAATAATGAAACAACACACACATTAGAATTGCAAACGAAAGACATTTAGTTAAAGAGGGAACGATGTTTATATTTTTTTTTAATTCCTCAAAATGAAGTTTTTATCGACGCGTTTTATAGTCAGTGTTCTGAACAGGCGCATAAGTATGTGAATTGCCACATGAAGAGTTTCACATTATGCATTATGTAGCTCTTCAAATGCCGTATCAGTTTCACGCCGTGCATCACGTCGTATATCTCGGCCTTCAACACCAAACAGCCGTCGTCCATGCCTCCCTACTCCCTGATGAAATCCGAAGCTCTATCAAGTTCATGTTGACAGCTGGTTCGTTTGTCGTCCGTCATTGGGCGAGTTCAGCCCGATTAGGTGAAGCAGTAATTGCGCGCGTGTACGCGGCGAGATTAATCAACCGCACCCGGTCGTAAACTCCGTGTACTTTTCTCCGAGACCTATGCGAGAGGTTTTTTCTTCTTTCCTGTTGTGACACCGACTTGTCACAGCTTCGAGCAGGTATGGGGCTCTTTATGCACCGCTGCTTTCTTTTATGATGATGGCACGGTGGGTCGCTACTGCGATGAGTTTTCTCACTCCCTGCTACATCTCGACATCCTCTCCTACGCATGACCTGCCACAGTGCCACTATGCGTGAGGAAGCACTGAGCAAGACGTGCATTCTATCCGGTACCCCATCTTTCTGAACATTTGTACCTTTATTGCCTCGCGCCGGTTTCCACTAACTGTCACCACAACCTAGTGCCGATTTTAAGACATCTGTGCTCGGTGATGAAATCCACATGGGAGAAAGTGTATTGAATTGTTTTCTTAGGCTCTTATGTAAAGAGCAGTTGCGCAGATACCACTATCTATCAATTCATGACGTTGAAAATGAATAAAACTGCTGCAAACTGCTTCCTGACTGGATTGACCTGAAATATACAAATCTAAACAAAACGGTCTGACGTTTCGATCTTAACAAGATCTGCTTCAGAGGCCAAACAAAATCATGACGTTAAGACCTGCTTGTTTGGAATAAAGGGCAGTTTTTAATTGTAAATCGCTTGGAAACAACGATACAATGCGCTTTATATACAGGGTGAGTAAAAAAAAAAGCGGAACCCAAACCCCCAAAAAATATATTTCATATTTAAAAAAATATATAGCACCAAACATAATAATGACTGGAAAGCCAATTTCATAAGCTACTTTTAGATGGAAAAAGTACTGAAATTGCTCAATCCGTTCAAAGAATATCACCATAAACACAATAACCCTAAAACCTGTTTCGTCAAAAAAAAAACAATTTATTGTGCATTCTGACTGTTTGGAACAACAAAGAAAATGACACAGAATACTTGTTTCAACGACTGTCAACAACTGTAGTAAACTATATCTTTATTAACAACCCTGGTTAGGCAAACAATATGATGTATACAATCCACTCATTTTAAAAGACGGGCCTTCAAAAGGACTTTGTTGAATATTTGTAACTTTAAAACTGAGGTTTTATCGTTGGTGATGTTTGAAGACTTTTGTGACAACGATTCTTGAAATCGCATTTTTGGACGAAAGAGATTTTAGGGTCATTGTGTTTATATGGTGACATTCTTTGAACGGATTGAGACAATTTCAGTAATATTTTCATCTAAAAGTAGCTTATGAAATTGGCTTTCCAGTCATTATTATGTTTGGTGCTACATATTTTTTAAACATGAAATATAATTGTGGGGGTATGGGTTCCGCTTTTTTGACTCCATATGACCTCCCAATGGAATGACGTTGATATACCCTTGAGTACATGTACATGTACATATACATGTAAATAAATACATGTACCAGTAAATAAGGAACTGATCACCCGATGAATTCTGAAGATGATGAAATGTAATTCATTATCAAAAAACACTAAGGGTCTATTCGTTCGTTCCTTAAATAGACAATGTTTTACGTCATTCGTATGACAGTAAGAGGCAAAGAAGGGCATTCCCTTGGGGTCGATAGAGGTTTGGTGCGATTATCGAATAGTGCGCGATTACTGCAGCAGTGTATGTTCTTCAAGGATTCACTATGATAATGTTCTCCCTCACATTAAGAAAAGGAGTTCCCTCGCGAAAGCCTGGCGCGTTAATGATATTATAAAGCGCCCGAAGGCAATCACCCTGATCTCAATTTAAGACTCCATAATAGCTCCATATCTAGTCGGGAATACTGAGAGGGGAAAAGGAATTATACATTAGTTGGAAGTGGGCGATGCGACGACGGCGTTGAAGGGAGACGACGCTTGTTTATAAATGCCGATTGATTCAAGCTTGTATTGATGAATACTACCGGTACTTGATTTGGAAGAAAGGCACCGTGCGGTTTTGCAGGTGCGGCCTGCCCCGATGTAACTGAGCAGTGAATGCAGACGAATTGATGCAATGCATTAGTAGATAGAAATATTCTGTAATATCATAATTGATCGGTGGAGAACATCTTTTATCTCTGAAGTAACAGTCAAAAATATATATTTTACATTATAATACACTTCAAGTTTTGTTTAATTTATGTACTTGTACAGAAGTACATGTCTACAAGTAACTGATATTGTTTTAACCAAAATGTAAAGGGCTGAATTAGTCTTTTATGCGACTACAATTTGTAATATCAGAATACATAATGATAATTATGTCGCTTTGTTAAACAATATGAAAGGTACGCGGCCTAATATGGAACCTTATGGTAGAAAAGAAGTTTAAATTACTTAAAGATTTGCATACGTACGGATGCTGTGGAGTTCTAGGAATAATCCACAAGCAGTATTGCAGCCTGAACATTCTTTTAGTTTCATTTCGTCCAAAGTTTCTCCATTCTGAATTACACATCCTTGGAACCATGTTGGAGATCTTCATCAAGAACTAATTCATGTCACCAAGACGGCATTGACATATTGATATGAAAATGCTGATTTAATGCCTCAATGGTATATTTATATCATTGAAAACAGGTTCATGTATGAATCAGATGCATGCTTGAATGTTTTGGAACCACAAGCTGTGCCTCACTTGTACCTTTCTATCAAAGTCCTTTCTTTATAATGCGACCTTCACTGTTCCCAATGAGCCGCTCGTCTCGACCATAAAACGCGGAGCAAGAATGATAAAACGTCGCTTCAAATTAATCGCCGGCGATAAGCAAGGCGAGCGAGCCGAAAATGAAACCGTCTCGAAATTCCATCATTAGAGCCGAGCGATGTTCGATGGAATCCCAAGCATTCGGCCCAGGGAGAGGTTTTCTGAAACATTTGTCACCAGATATTTTTTCTATGCACTGCCGTGTAGAGATTCTAGCGCTCGGGGCTTTGGGCACAGAGCCGGGTTTCTTTCTTATCTCGGAGACATTGATGTTGCATGGCAATTAATATGGTGGTCCCTCATGATGCCCCTGGACATGCAGTGTAACGGAATGGTTTATGAAACAAGATGCAGTACTCTTGCACTTGACGTTTTAAGAGATGAAAGTTTATCCAGATTGGTACACGGTTCAAGTTGACATGACTTCTCTCGTTACCAAAATGGACTCCAAACTGCGCATGTTTTGACAGTATTCATGGTTTATCAAAGATGTAAAACAGGCAGTTGAATTGTAATTTTAATCTACTTCTGTTGTTCTTATCACCTACATGTAAATTTGGGTTAAAACACTGCATGAAAGCTGAAACTGCAACTCGTGGTCATGTGCAATTTTTTTAATAGTGAATCAATCTTATCGGCAAATTTGAATGTCACTAAATCGAACGATACAGGCTCATTTGTTGAGCAAGCATGAAACTGTGGCTGATCATTAATTAACACGAATGCCAATTTATATCATTACGAGATGAGATCCTGTGTACAGAAAATCATTATCCAGTATTATGCAATCACAAGCAAGCACGTGCTTGTCAATCAAAAAAAAAACAATATAGCCACAGAAATTACGGACATTCATAACATACAAAGGTATTCTATCAAGCCTTAATATTTCCAAAATATTCATCAAGATAATAAAATGTGAAATTCTCACAGAGTAGATAAAAGTGACAAAAGCAACATAAATGCGTAGGCATCGGCTGAGTAAGGTTTAGTAAAAATCAGCAATGGTGTTAAGATATTAAGTACCATTATTCGTTGGATACAAATTACTTTGATGCATCATTTCAGACAATATTTTTTTACGCATTAGATATATCTTGCCTACTACGCTAACATGCGCGTGCTGGCATGAAAACAAGTAGTCTGTACCATGGAGCTATACAGGGTGTCCCCCCAAAAAATGCTCCACTCTCCTTTTTTTTTACAAATTCAAGCAAACCTGAATGCATGAATTTTCTTATTATGCATGGTAAGAATGCTATGTGTCTTGGTTGTTATCTACCCAAAAATTCGATCATACTATCAATCCACTAGGGACAGAAATGCTTAAATATGAACTCGCCTCCATTTGCCAACTGCGCTGGGGACTCAAATCACCAATTTTAAAGTGTCGATTTTTGTCAAGTGTGCTTTTCAAAAATTCAACTTGGTATCTATTATGAAAGACCAGTCATCAGTTGTTGTCAAGCAAACAAGAGAAAACCAACCAACCATGGCATTGTCCATTTATTGGACTTTGACTAAAAATACCTATTTGTAAATCAACCACACGTAATAATTGTGAACAATCAGCCGTAGGTGAACAATTGTTACGTGTGGTTGATTTACAAATAGGTATTTTTTATCTGCTGTTATGAAGATAGCCAGTGTTTAGATGTAAACAAATCAGTAGTTAAAGAATTCTTCTACTAACCGTGTACTTAATATGCCACAAGTGTGAGATTCCTGGAATGCGTTAATCAAATGCTAGTGTTTTAATTGAGGCTAATATTGGTGTGTAAGCAGCCTTAAGTGTAATGTGTGGTTCACCGCATAATACCACTAGGTAATCTACTTTACAATTAAACTTAACGAACCTGAATAGATCTGAAAGTCAAATTAGTTGCGTGGCCCCGACGCGTTCTTGCCACAACCGAATTAACTCTAAATTTAGGGGCTTTGGTGTTTGGTTTTGGTGTCTTACATAAACGTATGTTTGGAAAGGATAGTTCCTTTATTATAAATATCTGGAAATTTCACTCAACATAAATGTCATTGTGTACTGCCAAATAGTGCAAGTGTGTTGTTAGTTTTAAGGACAGTGATATCAAATTTTCATTTTGTAGCATTTTGTACGGGAATTTGCTAATGATTTGTATGCAGTGTCCACACATTCAAATCCATCTTTGACATTGGTGCTATAGCATACAGGTGTGGTAATTTGTTAAACGGGCACTGATTGCAGCCATACATGTCTGTTTGTCCAACACTAATTGTATCCTGGTGGCAAATCACGTCTGTGTCCAATTCCTGAGCCCGTGTTCTTCATTAGACGTGTAGAGAACGACACCCATCAAGCACGAAGGTGACGACTGATGCCTCGGACGTGCGCTGTATAATGCACGGTGTAATTTAGTCTTAGTGCAAAGTTACACAGGGCTTTAGGGGCTTATAATCCATGCGGATCGATTCGTCGTGCGCTGAGCAATTGCCCTCACGCGACTCAAGGACGCGTTTGGGTCGAAGCTCAAAACAAAAGAGAGAATAGACGCGGTTCAATTAAACTAACGACGCCCCATTTGGAAACCTGTCGGTGAAAATTGTGCGACGTTACTGTACGTCCCAGGGATAGACTAATTTATCATTACAAAGTTGTACAACATTCAATCAGCAATGATAAGGCGTGATTCGTATTACCACTACTCTTTAACTACCTTAAGCTCTCACAATATGGGCCTTATTTTCAAAACCAATTAAATACCTATTGAGGATACAATGCGATAACTACGAAGTCTCCAAAGATAACATGTTTGTGATGGAAGCATTTGCAGACGATCGAAGCATCAAATTATAAATGATTGTCGTAGACAATTCGAACCGCCGCAATACCAAAAAGTCAATTGTAATCATAATAACTTCAAATGAAATCAGAAAATTTTTCTGTAATAAATGCAATATGTGACACTTGACATGTGACAGAGTTTCTTTGATTTTTTTTATGAATCCTCTTTGCGTGGTATCAGATGATGGATTCTAATCGAATTCTTGTTACATCTGTTGGTCATTGCCTGCGAATGTTTCACATAGTTGTAATTTGTATCACGATCAAGTAGCCCTTCCCCAAGACTATTGCTGTAATATCATTCACATTCTGTTTATCGGAGATAAGATTTGAAGGTTTGTGTTGTGAAGAGAGCAATGAGAGTCAGTTTACGGCTACACCATGTAACAAATGCATCTTAGCCTTCTCTCCTAATTAATTCTACTGCGTTTCTTTCTTCCTTAAATGTTAATTTTGTTTGTCTATCTGTTTTTTGTTTTGTTTTGTTGTGTTTTTGCTTATACAGCCTTTGCCTCATATTATTGTCTCTGCATCAGTACATGTTCCTTGTCTCGTGTCAGCTTACGCATTGTAATGTCTTTGTTTGTTTGTCCTGTGTTGTTTTTACCGGCTGTTTTCCACAATCTTCTGCTTATTTTAAACAGCCACATGCTCTATTTGCTTCTTTTATTGCTGTTAATTTGATATTTACTGCTATATGGTTTAACCCTTTTCTCTAAAGTTTGTAATTTTTTTCATGAAGCATGGAAATTATGTGCACTTAAATTGAAAATCTCTTTTGTGAGTTTCTCCCGGTTATTTTCAGAACCACAAACTCACAGAAGATAAATTTTGTTACATAGTGTGAACGTAAACCTACTATTATATTTAAGATATTTCATTCATTTCTTGAATTGCAATAATTGCATTCAACCCAGGCAGAACATTGAACCCAATATCCATTTTTACTCGCAGTTTAGATGTAGTGGGTGTTTTTTACAATTGGAGATGTCTGACAGCATGTAGTCGACCCGAAGTATAAGTATGAAGATATCGATGCCCATCTATCGATGTCCATGTGAAATCACTTTGTATTATAACTGCACATGTCATTCTAGACAAACAAAACCTAAATTTATCATTGGCAATTTTTATAGAGTAATATGAAGTATATATGAACCAACACATTTATTTATACATGTATATGTATATTATGGTTTATTTATTTGAATAAAAAGCAGCCCACAGGCTGAAAACATTCAAATTTACAACAGTTGTTTTTGTTAAAAAGTATTAAACATACAATCAATACATCTAAATTGTTAATTAAAAGTTACAAACGATGACTTAAGAAATTAATCATTATTATCATTACTGTCATTTGCAATTTTAGTCGTGTCAAAATAGACAGTGTGTGGTAAATTGTATACATCATTATATTTTTTAGTTTTCAGTTTCTCCAAAATTGTAATTTATTTATGCTCCCCAAGTCTCTACTAGTTTTCATTTACAGCAATGGGATTTATTTACAACGATTGTTGTAACAGTTTCCTTCGATACAGTTGTATGTTAGCTACGACGTTCATGGATGTGTACATTGCCGGATGCAGGATAAGATGTAGATGTTACTCATGAAAGAAACCCGCTTCATTGATCTAAGATGTCGAGGATTATTATGATTAATGATTCCGCCGTCTTCCGGCAAGCTTTTCAATCAGTGACCAATAATAAACACCACAGAGAAGCCACCATCTCCACTACATTGCCTCGGCGGTAAATATTTTTGTGAATGGCAGCCAAACAAAGACGCCAACGTGCAGAATTCAGATTCGCTAATCCATTCCCCTAAATTAGAAAGCGCTGGGCGATTCCCAAGCCGTTAACGGCCGCCTCAACGAGAAAGCATTTGGGGAGTTGGAACAAGAAGAAACCGCGCTGCCCCTCAGTGTTTTGCGCGCGTAAACATTACATAAAAATGGACTCGCGAGAGAACATGCGATCCCAGTAATTAAATTTCTGCCAATGCTTCGGGTCGCCGAGTGCAGTTATTAGTGCGCTGTGGCAATGTCAGGCGGGGCCGGGAGCCAGTGAAAGACAGTTTCCGATCATTAGGGGCTTTCATTAGGGGACAGGCCACAATGGAAGTAATCGTGCTATTCGCGAATTAATTTCCATTTTGAATACAAGCCAGGAACTGATTAGGGTTGAATGTACATGTGAACTTCTCCATAATGTGTTTGGTTAGCATGTAATTCTGGATGATGATCGTGACGCATATGCAACGCCATACTTCTGAAAATTGCTCCCATATCTCGAATGTGTTCAACATGATTACCCACGAATGTTACAATCTTAGCCAGACTTTGATTTAAAGTTTTCTGTGATTATGTCAATCTGTACCTTTGACGATTTATGTTCTTGATCTAGGTCTTGATCCAATACGTAGCGCTATATATCGACAGAGCAAGTATAGAATCCATGTAAAGCCACGGGTGTTGTTAAAGGATTGATGCGAATACGTAGTTTGTATAACGTGCAATTTCCTTGCTTGCTTGCAGCAAAAACATAGTGTACTTAAAATACAAAATACAACTGCTGTGATATATTATGATTGAACTGTTTTGGGGGATATGTTACTGCATGGTACATTGTCGCGTTGTCTTGTGTAAAGAATTGCCGCACTCTGATTTATTCCCCACTCTGGGTGTTTAATGCAATTTTTCACCGTCTGTTAAAATCTGAAATGCCATTGTGCCTCGGTCGGACTCCTTGGTAATGGGTGTGCTTAAAGCAGTATTTCACCGCGAAGCGAATTAGGATGGCACTCTACTATTAAAGGACGAGCAAGATGTTGAAGTCTCACGGTTCTGTTGCCGAACTGAAGCTGTATTAAGATGTTCACTAGATATAAGGCGTTTGTAGAAATCACTTGAGCTCCCTATATCATAGCGGGACTTCAAAGGAAAGACAGTCTGACAATCCTGTTATTATCGTCATGCAACATCATCTAATTGTGAAGAAGGAATTTCACATTAAGACGATGTTTTAACTCGAAGATCCGTGTTTATATCACAACTGGAACAACGTTCCGTGCATCCGAAAAGCTCAGCATTCATCAATACAAATAATAAGAAAATTCTGTCGATGGTTGCAAAATACGAGCCTGGAGCACGGCCGAGAAGCTGCCAGTTAGAGGTATGCCTGCAATGTCGCCTGCCCGTCGCCCACGCGTCATGCGATAGCACGACGCCATTACGGACCCTGTCTTGTGTTTTGTTTTTTTGGCTGGAGCCTCTCCTCTCCCTACTTCGATCTCGTCATTAGAATGCCATAATGGAGTCTCGTTGGTTTATTCGGCAGGAAACATGACAACTGCATGCGCCCGGAGTCCGGTTTGGTCTCGTAGAATAAACTGTGCCACTCTGGTGTTCCGCGGATTTCTAGAAGGCATGAGTTTTCCAATGTTGATCAACAGACGGATAAGGTTGATGAGGTGGATGAAGCCGCAAAAACAGCTGAGCGCACTAAATAAAGAAAATGGTAACCAATTGCGATGTAGCACTCACTGCGCTTTAAGGAACTCCACCTAAAAAATCTACCAAGTAGAAAATTAACAGTTATCATTGTAATGTCATTTTGCCATTACGGGATTGCTTGAATTTGTTATTAAATCACAATAATGTCAATTTTTTCCATCAAAAATGTTATCATCATCAACTATTTGCATTATTGTGTTCAAAAAAGTAAGGTAATTGCAATATTCGATTTTTCCAGAACATAAAATCTCTTTGAGATCATTTGTAATTCGAGAGAAATGAAAACGTTCGGTACATTAATGATAATGTTTGCTATATGAAACTTATTCATTCTTAAGGCCGCAGAATAAGTCACGTAAACAAAAATCAAGATAAAAGTATTACTTGATCAATGTGGTACTTTGTACATTCTATACAAAACAAATTGTCTCTTTAAAAAAACGTGATTGGCTGTTACACCAGAGAAAGGTTACCAAAAACATTTGTCAAGACAATGTCTGATGGTATGTTCACCGGTAAATAGATATCGATAACACGAGAGAAAGAGAGGACAGAAAGAGAAAGCAGAATAATAAAGCAGCTGACAAAGGCAGATTGAAGGTTCCCGATGCCGTGTTTCCGTCCAATTATCTTCACCTCGAGTTTGAAAAAAAAAGTCCCCAACATCACGATGTGCGGCACGGCTGGGCCTCTGCAGACGGGGCCTGTAACGGGATATGCGCGGGGCTGTCATCACCACAGTAGGTCCAGGCGGAGACGTAGCGATGCAAAGATCAAACTGTTTAAAGTACGATCCGGGAGCAAGGACAACTTCTTAGAGAGGCAGGGAGCTAATAGACACAGACACACATCTTATCTTCTTTACTCCATAACGGACATATTTGCGTATAAGGCTGAATTATGTCCGACTCATCATCTGTGCTAATTTTATTTTATTTATTTATTTATTTTACATCTTTAGACATAAATATAAAATTGAATTAAAAGGAAATGTAAAACCACATGAACAGGGGCTGTCAAGGACAAACAAAAGCATGAAAACTGTCATCAAACGATGTGTTTGACCAGACCCCTGTTCAAATTAAAACAATGAATTTTAAATGAAGAAATAAAAATGAAATAAGAACCATATTATACTAAATTAAACAACTGTAAATACGAACATGTAATGATAAAAACAGGCCGACTGTACTATCTCAAGATGCTTTTTGTCTTAGATGAAAAACCCCAATGAGACCAAATGACCATGATGAGATAAAAATTGAAAAAAATGGATTTATATTAAAACACCATCAAACCAGAAAAAGGGTAAAAACCAGTAAAAAAGGAACGCCCCAAAGACCAGTATTAAAAACAACCAGTATAGAGACGAATTCCCCCCAAAATAAAATATATAAACATATCTGATGTCAGCTAGTTTATACACACACTCCCAATTACATGTCGGATAAATCCCTCCTCAAATGTGAACGAAAAGCCCCCACACCCTCTAAAATCAAAATGTTCCTGGTTTCAGCATCAAAGAGGAGTATAGATGTAGTACATGGACTTTAACCCTTTTCTGGTAACATTATTATAGCAGCTAAGTCGATTTTGGTGCATTGGCATGTCTGTCGTTAAAGCAAGACTAAGGCCGTGTCCGTATTACTTGGCTACGGCTTGAAATTACACACGAGTCTATGGGAAGTGGCTGCAGCCGCTACAGTCCCATAGACGTGTGTAATTTCAAACCGTAACCAAGTAATTTGGACACGGTTCTAAATTCATCGGTGTGCAGGTAAACGCCATGATGTCTTGTACAAGTACTGATGACCGCATTCTGTTTTGAATAATTTGTCTAATTCCAACTTAGAATGCCTCATGGGTAGTTTGAAGCCCGACACTGGTATTTGAAAATGCATGATTTATTGTGTGCACATGTCATGTTCTGACATGTGTAGGTTGTCGCACACAAAAAACCTAAAAGTCGAAAACCAATTAATAAAGGTATATTGCATGAGGGTTTAAGAATATTTTCAAATTACCTCTTATAAAGTCAGATAACCAATCTGCCATGTAAACTTTATTTCAATCAAATCGATGCATTGGAACAAACGCTATGCTTCATCGAACTCAAGGGTTGAAATTCCTTGAAAGTGAGAAAGCGCAGTTTATAGAGAAACACACATTTCCTTTGCTAAAGAGTAACGTGTGACTTATTCTACCGGCTTCGATCTGTAAACTTTTAAAAAAAAAATTAAAAAAAAATAAAAAAAGAGGCCCAATTGGTTTTTCAAGTCCCGCATTGTGATTGCTGTATCTTTTGAACTAACCATCCTAATGAAACCAACTAAAAAGCATTTGGAAAACCAATTATTCTACTCAGCAATACATTGGACGCGATTTTGAATACTACCCCAACTTTTGTGAAAACATGCCCGATTCGACCGTTGGATTTTATGTGGGACAACCTGTATGTCAGTACAGGACGCGATTTTGAATACTACCCCAACTTTTGTGAAAACATGCCCGATTCGACCGTTGGATTTTATGTGGGACAACCTGTATGTCAGTACAGTCATATAATGTTCTTCCTTAATGTGTTAGTGTAAAGCTTTTGAGGAAGTTCTCGTTTCAAGATCTTCCTGCGAGTGGGGAATCCTACTCCGTATAATGTAACTGCCCGTCGTCTGATACGCTTTTGTCAAGTGACTGATTTGGTTAAACATCAATTCGGTCAAAGAGTCAAGCGCGTATTATTGGATGGTAATGTATCCGTTCTTCAATGTCATTACGGGCGTTGTTACTTTGAAGCCCTACCGGCCGCGCACGGGACAGATCCTTTCTCATGAATGTTCTCGTTCGCGGCCCTTTAAGTATACTCCGCGATGCAGCACTTTCAGTCTGAAAATGTCAAAATTAACATGATGGTCCGTACTCCGTAGTAGTACAGGTCTGCGCGTGGTCTCCTTTGATAACGCTTCCTGGTCAATCAGCAGGAACATAAGATTAAAGGGTCTGGTAGCCGCTACTACTCTGTATATTTATTTTGGATAGGCTATGATAATGATGCCGCTGTGCCGAAAGACACGTTCATACTGCATGTCTTGTGCATAGAATGGTTTGTGATTATGTTTCGAACTGTGTGCCGCACTTATTTTTTATTTATTTTTATTTCAGACAACCCTTAAGTAGGAGTCTATAGCATATAGGTTCTATGGCAGATGATGATACCAGACAATAATTTTAGGTGGTTTTGGTTTGTGCAATTTGCTTGAGAAGAATTCCGAAGAACTGGATTGATTCCTTTTGCCTCTGAGTTTAATCTCTTGTTTAATGCCACGGCGTGATAAGTTTACTTTGCCACAACATTTAAAATCCAATCAAATTATCAAAACCCAAAATATTTTAGTGAGCATGTAATTACATCACGAGATTGAATCGGGATCAAAAGTCATTTCCATTTGGAAATTACACCCTGCCTATAGGCGCCACTGGGAACACAAAACGCGTCTTCAGATGAAGAGAGAATGATGACTGCCAATATTTTGAAACACCGGCAGTTTACGTTTCGCCCTCCCGGCTAGGCAAAGGGAGAATTGCTGCGGAGCTTTTCTTCTTATAACTCGCCCCTGGAAGGTTCTTTCTGATCAAACAAAGTCAAGTGTGTTGATTCGGCGATTTAAAGGGACCGCGTCCTTCCCGTCTCCATGAATAATGTTTGATCTTGAAAGATAAATTACCCTGCTAGTGAGTACCCCTCGCTCGATGAGTGGTTTTCTTGTGGTGTTCTTACCGCGGACTTGACGGAGAAACCCCCGCCTTTGGCGATGACCCCTAGACTCAGAAGGAGGCCTTACGGGGTTTCTGAACCGGTCATGCATTTCTTAATGGCATGGGAGCACAGGCTAATTAAGTTCTGGATCGGACATAGCAAGGTGATTGCGCAATTTCAAGTGAACCAGTCAGAAAAAGGTCCCTCGGTGAACAAAATTTGATGGGACTTCTCGTCCAATTGCACAATCTTTATGGTTTAATTGTCTTTATGATTTTGTGCATGCTTATACAACCTGTCATAGCACATCAAGTTATTCTACCTCAAGAATTTTCTGATATTCACATTTTGAAATTGTACACTTAATTTACATTTATTGGAGACGTGGTCATTTCTTGTACTATTTTCTTAGATGAAGTGCCTCGTACAACGTGTAATGAGGCACAGCATCACGGCATGTCCGAGTCTAAGAGTCCCACCAAATCAATGCCCAGCGAAACGAAACAAGAAAATCGATCCGAATTTGGTCCGGGCCAAATGTCAGATTTCACCTTTAATTTGGCACCGCAAGAAATGAGCGGCGGAGGGCCGTAGTACACACACACTCACACGAGCAATATGAGACAGGCATTAGGGGTGGCAAATTATTCATACGCGTTGGCGCGCGTCGCCGGCCCGCATCCGACGGAATACCAACCGGGTCTGAACCACTCGTAGACGCCAGTGCGAAGCTACGCTTCTTACCCCGCGGGTACTTTCCATCCTAGGACTCCATCTAACCGTGCCTTTGCCGTCCTCTGTCCCCAGTACTTTGCCCTTCGGCCGACCCACTCGATAACGGCATTCATTAACGTAATCAAATCCTTGAACGAGGTGGCAAATAGACTGGTACCCAGACTGGGCCCCCGGCTCCGTGTATAGATTCAAATCATGGACGGTGGTGGGGCGAGGCGAATCCGTTGCCCCATCGTAGAAATAAAGACAACAACACGTATCAATATTATCTCGGCGACGAAAGCTGATCTGGCTTCTTTCCCCATACCTGCTGGGGTTTGGTTTTGCCTTTTTTTTTATTCTGACCTTAATAATTTCAAACAACAGTTGTAAGTCTCCAACCAGCTGTAACAAAATGCTTTTTGAAGTAATCATGATCAAATCTACATATGACTTTTTCTTAAGTAAGAAGAAAAGGAAAGTGTCTTCATTAACCATGTAAAGTGTCGATTCCGTCTGAACATAATACAAACATGTTTTGAATATCAATTCGTGAATTTCAATAAATAAAAATTGAAAAAAAAATTAAATATACGCATGTATTTATGCGTCACTGTTAGCAAATGGCAGCATTAGGTATATATTAAATCAATGAGTGTGTTTTGAAAATAATACAATTCGTTTGAAATGACAACCCTTCATGTGCCTGGGATAAGAATGTTTAAGGATCGTCCCCAGAAAACTAAACTAGCTTATGCCACTCATGCCAAAGACATGGGAGAGCATCTAATTTGAACATACCTAAATGCAAATGTTTCGTTCAAACATAATGAGATGTTTAAGTTTAAATCATAATAATTTTGAAATCATTTTAATGTATAATATTTGAATTATTAATATGAATGGCAATGTGCAACATATTGCGCAGCCAGATAGCCTACGAGAACCACACCTTCGACTTCCCTTCCATATTGAATTTTGTTTTAATTCGTTGTGGTTGAAACAGCACACTTGAGCCGTCACGTCAATTTGTTGTGGTCATATCAGATTGTGACAGCTGCCGTAATAATCCGAGGTGCAGAGAGAAATCATATTCGCCGTCACCAAAGGCAGTTGTCAGGACTTCAAATGAAATCCATGTCGATCCGCATCCATAATGCACAGTGTGGCACACTTGATATCCAAAAACATTGTGTTAACAAAATAGGCGAGTTGTGTAAACTGCAGCCACCTTAGATGTTTATGTTGTAGTGTATGTAAAGTGCATGTTCACTTGTGGTTATATAACCTGCCTCTTGTGACGGAATTGTCTGACACTGCTTGAAAAAGTGAGTAATGAAACCAAATTTTACATTAAAGGGAATATACAACATTTGCAAACATCGAAAAACAAAACTACCAAATTATTATGAAATACCGTGCTGGACTGTTAGTAAATGACAGTCTAAAGCATCCTGTAAAATCATGGCACCTGGTGTGCGGACATTTTCAAGAAAAGTGGTAGTTTTGTATAAACTTCCAACCCTGATCGGACGCCCAGCGTTGGAAAAAAAAACTGGCTTTTTTTTTCAAATACTGCCCCCAATTTACCATATTTAGTAAGCCTGAATTTTGTTTGCAATCGATTACACATCTATGAACGGGTACAAGACAGCTAGACTGGTTCCCTAACCCTACAATTCCCCAACGTCTATAAATTGTTCCATTCCAATTTAAGTGGGGTCAGGGAACCAGACTACAAGAACATGATTGTTTTTCTTGGTTTTTCCAGCATCTACTAACACAAAACTTCAAACAAGTCATTGTAACAATAATTGCTGTAAAATACTGATCCCCCAAATCCATCCATTTCTAAAAATTGCAGCAAAAGCAAATATTGTATTATTCCCTTCAATTCAATGTTTCTCGACACGTGAATACATGCACGGTAAAAGATTCCTGGAATTTAAAAATAACTCCATTCGTTTCAAAGGGAATTATTTTCAAAAGTCACAATGATTTTGTTTCCTCGATTATTTTGCCGAAGATCAGAGATGGGTGAAGGCCGAATTCGTTTGCAGTGTCATGTACATGTACTTTACTGCCCTGTAATGCGCCTATCAATTGCCCCCCCCCCCACCACCACCCAAGATGTGGGGATTGTCACTTTTGAAGTGACAAAATCCCACCCCTCATGCAGCATTTAAGTGACAATCCGCGACATACATACGTGGGGCGCACTAGTGATCAGTGGCTTTCCATGTAATACGCCAATATTATCACTGTTTTTGAGTTCATGAAAACCGCTTTCCATGTACACATTATAATAACAACCGAAGTTACTTAGGAATCCCCTTGAAACCAGCAAGGTTTGTGTATATTAACAGCCGACTCGACGCATTATCAGCCGTGTTCTATATACCGTTAGACTTGGTACGAGTCCTGCGGTATTAATTATGATTGGCAGGTCTTCTAAGTTAGATCCATTAGAAGTTCTTGTTTAATGGTGTTATTAACGTGTTCATTGTAATTTAAATATTCAGTTCAAAAATTGTCGAAACAACAGACATCATTTGAGAATTCGATATCATTTTTGTTTTTAGTATAGGGAGAGCAGACACAATAACATATTGGATTTATTTTTACCTGTCATTCCCAGGATGCCTTGCGTCCGAGGCAGAGGAGAGACTCTTTAATACTTTATTCACCGGATACAATCGGCTTATCCGTCCAGTGCGAAACAATACGGATACGTTAAAGGTTGAGTTTGGGCTGACCATGTCGCAACTTATTGATGTGGTGAGTAATGTGTCATGTTTATTGTGTACATCTATCATACATGAACAAAACATGCAGAAGGGCCAACAAAGTGAACATTGTTGGATAATACAGTGTCACGTGACTTACAGACGCTACGTTGATCATCTGCTGTTGATTTCTAAGGAGTCATACATTTTCTAAATTTAGTCTAAATTCATGTACATCCTTATCTTGTTTACAAAATTCTGTTTACGTACCTTTTAGTCAAGAAACGAAAACACATGCATTTAACGAAACATTGGTAACGTTTTTCTCAATGCAGGACGAAAAAAATCAAATTATGACAACGAATGTGTGGCTGAAACAGGTATGTACATGTATTGTGAACTAATAATTGATCTTACATTTTGCTCAGCACTCGGACCAAAATTATCAGTGTTACACCAAAACTGTCATTGAGCCTAATGTCAACAGACAATATGACGATGTCCATTACTAAAATATTTTGTCTTGTTAAAGCAGTAACCAATTTATCAACAACACACGACTTTAATTATGGTCGGGTTAGCGCAGAGATTGCCCTAGTACTGGTTTAGAGTTTGTTTCTCTTAATCAATGGGAGTTTCTTCCCAGTGCTTAACCAAGAATTGTCTTCATATCGTGCAGACTAAAAGTGCGTCACTTTAGTCTCATTCAGTGACGGAACTAACTTATAACATCGACCTTAGTTGTCTCAAAGAAAGATAATGATATTGATAATTTCGAGGTATGATGATGTCATCAAAACAGCTGATTTAGTTGAAAGTTAATATAGAAAGCTGTCGAATGAAATGATATAAGAATTAATAGTAGTAAAGGTCAGCTTAGTTTATGATTCTTTTTAATGACAGCAATGGTTTGACTACAAGTTATCCTGGAATCCAGAAGAGTATGACGGGATCATGATACTTCGCGTACCAGCCCTGATGATTTGGCTTCCAGATATTGTGCTTTACAACAAGTAAGTCCAAGCTTCACCTTCCAATTCTTTGGAGGTGGAAAAGGGCCACCAAAAAAAGATATTTTAGCCTGTGAATCTCTTAACTTCTCTACGAAGCATTGTTCTACGTTGTGGCCGTTGTTCAAAGGTTCTTGAAACCTGTTTAATGGAATGTGGCTAATAATAATTTTTAAAAATCTGGTTGAGATCTGATATTAGAGAGAAGATGGCCACATTGTTTTCGCACCACAGGTTACAGCAACCTTTTTTTTAGAACGAGTCTCTTTTAGTTCGTGTTCATTTTCAAACGAATGCCATGTGGAAGACTGTAGCGGGACATTGTGCGTATAGGCCTACGTCTTTTGCCCCTCCAGTGGCAGCTGGAAGATTCTGTAATTCTGAAACTTAAGTATCTGCTGAAAGTCCCAGCAAAGATCAAGTACCGTCATTCTGGTCGCCAATATCATAGCCTAAAATAGGGAAGCCATTCAATTAACTTCATTTTGACAATGCATAAATATTTAACAGGATTATTTTGGTGTGTTATCTATTTCACTTTTTTTGCCATTTACAGTGCCGACGGAAAATACGAAGTCACATTAATGACAAAAGCTCTGGTATATTCCGACGGGACAATATATTGGCTTCCACCGGCCATCTACAAGAGCTCGTGCAAGATAGACGTCCGGTACTTCCCTTTCGACCAGCAGGAATGCATCATGAAATTCGGCTCCTGGACGTACGATGGCTTGTTGATCGACCTGATGCCCCTGGGCGGGCCCGATGTGGATTTGGAGGACTATTGGCAGAGCGGGGAGTGGTATATCATCGGCACGCCTGGTACCAAACACACGGTGAAGTACCCCTGCTGTGACGAGATCTACACGGATATCACTTTCAATATGATCATCCGCAGGAAGCCCCTGTTCTACACGGTCAACCTGATCCTGCCGTGTGTCCTCATCTCCTTCCTAACCGTGCTGGTCTTCTACCTTCCATCGGACTCTGGTGAGAAGATCACGCTGTGTATCTCGGTGCTGCTCGCCTTGACTGTGTTCTTGCTCCTGATTGCCGAGATCATCCCTCCTACGTCCTTGCTCATCCCGCTCATCGGTCGGTATCTTCTCTTCACCATGGTCCTTGTCACCCTGTCAATCGTCATAACCGTTATTGTCCTAAACATCCACTACCGGGCCCCCAGTACGCACATCATGCAGCCCTGGGTACGACGCGTCTTTCTGGAGATCCTACCACCCCTCTTGTACATGAAACGCCCTCAGCGGTACCCCAGTAAGGCCAACAAGGGCACTCAGAGAGACCCTAATTACTTTGAGCTGAAAGAGGTGGTCCACAAGGATGCAGACTCGACGCGGAGTAACGGTAGGGACATATATGACAATCACCATTCGGGCTTCAAACTCAGGACACTGTCGGACGACGTGGCCGGCAGTGATGGCGAATCCTCCAAGTCCTCCGGTGGTACTCGCTTCTCCAAGGAGTTTAAGCAAGCGGTTGACGGCGTGCGGTTTATTGCCACACATCTAAAAACCGAAGAAGATTACAACAGGGTAGGTATTAATGATTTGCGGTAGATGCTGCTTTTTGTTTACATGAAATATGCCAGCAAAAAAAAATCGTTTTCTTTTCGTAATCATGTCTTTTTGTTTTATCAAAGAAGGTAATCTGGTAATTGATGTATTGGTTTTTTCCTTCATAAAAGACTAAATGATTAATACACAATGTACAATAACTCCTGGTGCGGACAATGTGGCATTTACATTGCGACAGAGCCTCTTGTGGATGCTGTAGACATTATAAGCGTCCCGAAGATAGAAAGATTTTTTTTAATTTTACGTTGCTCTTTCAGCGCCAAATTCACCCCGCCAAACTGAAAGATGCTTTTCTATTATTTATACTACACAAGTTGTTTGCCTGCAATAATAGATAAACCTTGATTACATTCAGTGTTGCCTTACCTTCGTTTGGAATGTCCTCACTTATGGAAGTGGAAGAAAATCACACCAATGGGGCGTCAAAATGGCTCCTGGTTTTCCATTCGTTCCTATAACCATTTGGTTTCAATGTCTCATCGTTCTTATTTGACGTCTGCGCCTGCAATCTTAGCTCCGACAGCGTGTTCAATACTGACAATCTTTTCCATTTGCCTTTTGCTTTGCAGATGACAGACGATTGGAAATACGTTGCCACAGTGATTGATCGGATCTTCCTATGGGTGTTTCTCATCTGTGTCATCTGTGGTACCAGCGGTATTATCCTGTCGGCGCCGCTCATATTCGAGCCGGTCCTGGAACAGGACGACAGCATCTGATTGGAATTGTTTGCTGTGCATTGTGGGTTGGTTGGTTGGTGTCGCTTTTATCCACAAGAACTAAACATTGCATCAGGTAGACAGTGTAGCCTCTTGAGAAGCTTGGACGAATATATTTATTTTTCTTCACGGAGTATCTTGTCATGTGCCACGGCACGTTTGGCAATTGCAGATCTCACGGGGAAATATACCTGCCACGTGGACGGAAGCACCTTCGGTTTGGGAAATGGAGGTCCATTTCATACACCCAACCATCGGAGTGAGCCGCACAAACTTGTACATACGCGCATTTCAATGGACTTGGTGCTTATACCAGACACTGCTGTTCGGTTTTTGCAGGAAACTACGAGAATCGGATTTTTTGTTTCTTCCAACGGTTGTGAAACCGTCAACGAGTAATGTAAGATACCTATTAACGTGCTTTGGACTACGGTTCACAGGTTATTAGCGCCCATGTAAGTTACGTGGAATGTTCAGTTCTTTCAGTGATTGTAACTTGATGCAGATACTTCTGTTGGAGGTTGTGTGGAGCTCGAATACAGCTGCAGTTAAGCTGCTGATGGAAAGGAGCTAGGTCGTTTGGTCCTCTTGGTGGCGCCTTTCATATCGGAGTGGTCATGGCGCAACACATAAATAATCTTTCTACCTGGACGGCAACTTTGTGTCGTATATGAATTTATGAAGCATTTTTTTGTACAGCTACTTCATTGCGTTTGCCATAATATTGGCACCAGCAATGAGTTAGATATGTAAACTGTTGGTGATATTTACATGGTTATCTGTCATTGAAGAGTAACCAGAAACAATATGAAACATCAAACGTAATTTTAATTGTCGCTGGTACCTTATTTATCATCTATTTATCTCTGAATACAGCATTTCAGCTTCTTTGCAAAGTAACCATGTGAGGTTGGTCAGTCAACTGAAACGTTGGAGCGTTTGAGTAGTGAGTGTTGAACTTATTTACTTAATTTTTGTTTTCCATTTTAACGTCTTGTAAATTAACCCTTGAATAACATTAGATTTTTTTAATGTATAAAGATGACTTTGCAATATGAGTGAATTATCATATACAGTGGCAGGACCCACGAATCACTTTTTGTAGTTATGTAATTATAACAATCTGGTATACATATTTCTGGCGGGACTGAATGGTGGCGTTCACCAGCGAATCACCAATCATGCTGACAGCATGCTAAACGAAAATAGAAGCAGTACATATCTTTCATTGGACAGTTTTACAGTCAAATTACCACAAAAAAGTATTCATGTGTCATGTTGCCGACATCTTTTTTGCAGGCTTTTTCTTGGCAAGTCTTTCGGGTGGAACTAAAGTACTTGTTCTGTGAATGTGTTCCGGTTTATTGTAAATATGAAGGTGTACCAATTGTGGTTGGTAAAAAGGGCTCTGTGGTGGCATTTTGTAATAATGATTATCGTAAATCATATAATAATGACGACGATACGGGTCTGTGGGTAGGCTGTTAATTTATACAAAACAGCTGGGTACACTGATGCAATTCATACCATATTACTGCATGTTAAGCGTATGTATTCTGAGACATAAAAGGTTTTCATTAGAGTGACTGGTAAGAGAAAGAAACCTGAAGGTATTGTTTACGGTTTGCGTCATAACTGACATTTGTGGTAAACCATTGTGAAGTTGCCAAGCTGTTCATCTTTGAGGTTTAACTTCGTTGCCCATTTATTAGGTAGTAATTATTTTTGCCGCTATATACTTGCACTCATGTTTGACCTCGAAGGTTTCCATGGTATATGTTATACTTCATGACACGTGGTACATGCATTGACAGAAATACATAATAAGGATCATGTGTAGTGACTTCAAATCATTGCTATTGACCAGCTGTTTTTTTGCTGGAGTGAGGCCATTGGTGTACAGTTCATAAAACATCTAAACTGTTCATTAAAATAAGTGGAAATCTTCCCGAATCGCCTACCATACATAAGCGCTACTTAAACTATATTTCACAAAATATGCGTGGCTTATTATTCGTCCTTCAATTCCCACAATGCATTGTCATTAATGCCTTGACAACACACCTCCGGTTGTCGATTCCATCCATAATAGTTTCTTTGGAGGTATTTCCCGCCTCTCAATTTCATCCAAGTTCACAAAATTCATGATGTCAGAGGAGATGCGCTAGAAGGTCATTGTCAGTTTCTATGTATATAGCTTTTGAATGTAAGAAAATTAGAGTTTACATACGGGCTTGTCTCTGGTTTGTTTTTTGTTTTCCCTTTTCACTGATTGCGTCTAAATTGCTTAAAATCTGGTTACTACATACTCTTGCTGTATGTTACTACATGGTCGAACTGCCCTGACAAACATGTATTGGGCGGAACCGTCTAAATCCACTTGTTGGATTTTGTGTCAATAATCTGCAATTCTTCCTTCAAAAATGTCTGATATAAGAGGATTCATAAGAAGTAAAGCAAAGGATTTACTTGATATAGTTTCACGATATAGTATCAGTCGAAAACTGTGTTAGGCACACAGTCTTTTAAAAGTCCCCTGTTTAACCTTTTCCGTTTTCTGATGGCAACGAAAGATTGGAAGACAGCATCACACGTAATGACCTTTTTAGATTTTATTTGTATATTTGCAATTTGTTTAGTAATATGACTGATTTTTTGTTCTCTATTTACTTGCTTATGCTGTTTTTTGGCTGACGGTCTAGTTAGACCATGACAATGCTTTAATTCATGAGATATTTCTTCTAAACTTTGTGCTGTTTATGTACGCGTATAGACGTACACCTGAGTTTGAAAACTGGTTTATTGTATAACCGCCGGTCGGGTATTTTCAGGTTTCCAAGAAGATTTCCATTTACTGCAAGCGGTGGAGTACAATGAGGAAACGCCCTATTCTGACTGACCGTAGGATTTGTACTTTTCATAAATTTATTCTAAATTGATTTCCGTAGGTTTTGATGTGAGCTCGGAATATTATTGAGGCACACAAATTAAGCTAGTTCAAATGCTTAACGCTAGCACGAAGGTACAGAAAACAGTGGAAATTGGCGAAAGTCCTCATGATGTTCAAATTCAGAAACTTGATTTTACTGAAGGAAAAAACTGTAAGTTGATCAATTTCCTCTTCTTGTTTTATTTGATTATTTAAAAAGTACGACCTGCCGTCTATCTATGCCATTGGACATTGGTCAGTCTTGCTTTTGGTTCATTATATACTTCCAAGAGAATGTTGCTCCACAAAAGCAAATAAAGGGACATGAATTTAAAGTCGTCCTAGTCATTTTACTTTGAAGGCGTTTGAAAGCATTAAAGGCAACATGCAACATTTGCAAGCACTAGAAAACAAACTTATTATGAAATACCTTCCAAGGCATCCTGTAAATTCATGGCACCTGGTGAGTTGACATTTTCAAGAAAGGTGGCATTTTGTATGAGTTTCCAATGATGGTCGGCCGACCATCGTTGGAAAAATGTGCTTTTTTTCAAATAGTGCCCCCAATTTACCAAATTTAGTTAGTGCACATTTTGCTTGCAATCGGTTACAAATCTGTGAGCGGGTACAAGTCAGCTATATTGGTTCCCTGACCTTACAATGCCCTGACGTCTATAACTTGCTCCGTTTCATCAGAGGTGGGGTCAGGGAATCAGACTACAAGGACATAATTTTGTTTCTTTGTTTTTCCAGCATCAACGAAGACAAAACTTTAAACAGGTCTATGCAACAATATTTGCTATAAAATATTAACCCCCCAAATACATCCCTTTCTGAAAATTACAGCAAAAGCAAATTTTGTATGTTCCCATGAACAGTTAAAATTCAGCTTTCAGCAGAACCTTTCCCACTGTGCAAGTTCAATGCAACACTTGTCTTGTAAATGTCACCCTCTAGCGTTGAAACAACGATGGTCAAATTGTTAGCTGGGATGTCAACCTTGAACCCGCAGGCGAATGTTTAGATTATTTTGAGTGGCTCTGAAAAGGCCGAACTTGCCATACGGATGTGTTGGAATGCTTTACAACCAATCACGACAGAGTATTCTGACCTAAGAAAGGAGTCCAATTTGATGTGAGCGCCCCCAGTTGCTTTGTACAAAGCAAAATGTAAATTTGACATGTGAAGGCTTTACGAATAGTCTGACCCCTGGCCGGACGGTTCCTTGACGACCCTTAATAATCATTGGTCATCCGACAACAACTTAAAGTCACTGACCTTAATGCACATTCGTAAAATTATAAAATTAATGATGCAATTTGAATAATATATCACGTGATATACGGTTGACTTTGTAAGGTCTTGAATTGGAGGTCAATAAAGGCGATTTAATCAATATTGAAGTTTATGTGATAGTAAAAAAAAAAATTACTTCTGAGAATCAGATTAGAAGAAATGAAGTTCTCACAAGCTGCTATGGCGCCCTCAATCCCTGAAGGGAGTAGACACCACAAACTAAATGAACAACTTGACTGCAGATGCTGTGCTGCCACATCGTGTGAATTCCTTTCTGCAGACAGGTAGAGGCGTTCACCATAACACGCATTATGTAAGAAATATATCACGTTAAGGCAAAATCATACTCTATTTCCAGGATATCAAATCAAATAACACGTACTGTAAATCTATCGCAAAGACAAACTCGCTATTACTGTTTTATTCGGTGATAAACGCACCATGTTATATAGTTAAACATTAAAACACACTTGCACGAAAAGAAATTCCACCAGGGAAAGGTTACCTGTATAACTCTTTAAGGTATCTTCATATCTGAATGTTACAATAATGTAAAATGTTAAATGTAACATCATATTGCAATAGATGTTTCAACTTTTACAATTACATGTAGTAAACTTTTAAAGCCATCAAATAATTCAAATACAAAAACAGTCCTTGTTAATTCATATGTTCCATTGTATCAACTTCAAATGAAAGGTTCAAAACACCCTTTTATACTACACATTCAAATCCTCAGCAAAAGCTGGAGTTTCCTTCGAAAGTGTGAAATCGTGTTTCCATTTTGAAAAAGAGGCAAAGATAGTTTACCAATAATAAAGGGATACAGTTATGTACGTTTGCGATCACGAATCAGGTTTTTGTATAGTGCCAGAGATATGTTCCTTTTGAGGTAATTTTTAATGTCGATCTGTAAATTTTCGGGAAAGGTTTGCATTTTAATGATAAATGCAGGAACTGTTAGTGCTAGAAACACTTTTAGGAGCCTAGAGGCCTAACGAGCCTAACTTCACTCGAGGCCTGATATATTTGTTTTTGAAAGGTGGACGTGGATCTTTACACTTTCTGGGAAACCTGGAAATAACGTTTACCTTTACAAAACATGTCAAAAACCTGTTACATGTACATCTAGGCAACACCTTGGAAAATCTTTAATATATACATTTACAAGTTTGAATTGAATATTTTACAAAGAAACGAAAAGTTACACGCCATGAATAGTTTGACCTGCAAATGCCCTCAACCGTGCCCGCAGTTATTCAGTCCGAAATAGTTACAACAGATTCTTTTTTTTACAACAATGATTAATTCATTTACTATTTATTATGCGAGACCTATAGTCTGAAGAATTTTACAAGACACCCAACAGTTGCGTCAATGTTAGATCAGACACGATGACAATAATAGCCAACGGTGACTGAGTGGTTGCCCGTCCTTCTTCAATGAAGCTCTTTAGTCTTCCTCACTGTTAGAGGTCCCGAGTCGGATTGGCTGGAGTCAAAATGACACATCTCTGGATTACTTGTCCGGGCCATTTGACCCGGATAGTGTCGACTTTGACGCGGTAATTTGTCAGTTTGTCGCCTGGACTGTTATAAGTGCATGCACAGACTACACACGGATCTAATGAGCATCAACGCACTGAAAATTTGCCTGGGTTATTTTACCCAAGAAAGGGTGAAAACTGGAACTACCCAAACTCGGGTTGTTCTATAACCAATTGTTTGGGTTAGAATTTATGTTAAATTCAACCAAAAGTTGTAGTCATACAAGACTAAATTAAATTTGGTCTTGAATGACCACAAGTTTTGGTTGAATTTAACAGAAATTCTAACCCAAACAATTGGTTATAGAACAACCCAAGTTTGGGTAGTTCCAGTTTTCACCCTTTCTTTGGTAAAATTAACCCAGGCAATTTTTCAGTGCGCACACGCAAAATTCAAGATACATCTAACAAATTTCATCTTTACAAAATCAACAATTATGGAAGCATTAATCTTTTTGCACTTTTGAAATGTTCAATTCAAATCGACTGCTTCAATCATTATTAACTTTAATACAATGGTGAATTTATACAGTCCTCGAATCAGATGTTCTGTTCAACAGATTACCGACGGAACTCCATTTTCCATTTATTTAGTTCATTAAGTTTGGGCTTAATTTATTCAATATTTCTACATTCTTGTTTGTACTAAATATGTTTCTCTTTGTACGTCAGATCCTTAAATGAAATATCGTTGTTAAACTTCAGTTGGTGTTTTATAAACAATCGTAATTCTACATTACAAAATTATGCGATACAACGCTCAAAATTCTTTACTGATAACGACTACAAATGAGTAAGGACTGACATATTGATTAATCTATGACTAGATTGAACCGTCTTATCTAAGAAGGCCTATTGTGACATTAAGAAATGACACATGCATTTTTGTTATTAATCATCAGAAAGACAAACCTTTTTCGTCACATTTACCCAGTGGCGGATCTTAACCGCCCTCTTGAGCTGCAAATCATGCAGAAAAACACAGCAAAATGCCTGCTCACCGCCACCCCACCCTTCTTGGCAGCTAACCCCCCCCCCCCCATCAAAACCTGGATTCGCCCCTATTACCATAAATAAATTAGTGTTGCGCCCTCACTACACCAATACATTTTCGAAATGTTCACTTGGCCTTTCGCCTTTCACTACTCATGCTAACGTCCGTATGGTGCCAACTTCCCTCTAACCCCTAGACTTTATCCTTCAAGGGCAATATGAAACTATACCCATAAACCTCCTAAAAGAATCTTACTCTTATGCGTTCACAAACTACATTTGGAAGATATTATTGCGAAACCAATCCTGCACAATCAAGTTGCACATCCTCGTTTAAAAAGTTTACTTGTAAATCGTACTGAAAGACCGTACAAAAATAGCCCAAAGCGTCGAGGCATCATCTCCTTGAATTCACAGTCACTCTGAATACTCCGCAGGTCTGATAAACCTTGCCTTCATCGAGTACTGATGGACAGTCTCTCTGACCAGCCACTGTTATAACGACAAAATTGCCGTTAAAATTTGTTATGCCTGATTTGCCAAAATTTGCCAAATTTGGTACTGCGACAAATCGTCAAAACCCCATTCAAAACGCGTGTTGTAATTCTTTCTCTTCGAACACAGCACAAATAGTGCCAGTTGGATGGGCTATAACACCCCACACAGCTTGAAGGGGCTATTTTCTCTGCAACCGGCTGGAATATGACACTGGTGTCATGTACCTTTAGTTCATCACCGCATTGAAAGACATTCACCGCACATCGAGCCACCGCGGTACCGAGCAAGCACGACCGATACCCTCAACACTTATCTTCCAAAATTCGGTGCGGTATAGAGTAGGATGAAGGTGACAAGCAGGGTAGCGATGCTGAAGACGACAAGGCAAAGCCGATCCACCACCATGGCCGCAAACTTCCAATCAGATACCACCTCATCCTCCGTCTCCTTCTTGCGGTACCTATTGGTCAGGAACCGAAGTTCGTCCAGGATGGGGCCTTTGTTGCAGCACGCCGGGCAGCCCTTGTGATCCACGCTCAGCATCGGCTCTACCTCTTGCCCATCTCCCGCGCCGGTAGCATAATTGGCGTACTTGACCCCGATGGCGTCGGTGGAGTTGAGGTAACCGTGACAATTCCCCGTCCGGATGCCGTTGCGGGTAGCTTGCTCCCCGATTCCCGTGGCTCGGTTGCGAAGCGGGGACCTCTCCACCATTTCCATGTCCTTCTTCGGCTTGCCCGTCACGTGATTTTTTGAGAAGCAAGGATTTGTTATATCCTGACCTGGGCGGGTCATGCGCAGTATCCACGGGAGGTATTCCAGTAAGACGCAACGTAGCTGGAGAAAGTGAAAATGACAGAAAATTACACTCACCGATATTCTCAAAAGGTATGACTTGTACACATACAATACCAAAGGGTATGGAATGCATTTGACAGTAGGTTTACCTCGATTTAAATATTTTGAAATCCAACGGTAAGTCTGTCGGTGCTTTTGGGATTTGGTACCTTGAAAGATGAATTTGAAATTTACTTGCTAATCTTTAGTAAAAGATTTATGAACTTTCGATAAGACAATCGACCACTATTCTTAAGTAGTAGCCTGACTTCGACATTTCAAAAAATCATTAAAATACTGACATTGCAACACATTTTGTTAACAATAAGGTTCGTTGGTTTCGCATCGGTGTAAAAAAAAAGTAATCGGACGCTCCCTGTATAACTTAAAGAGCGCCATCAACCGTGAGGTATGAGACAAACTCAAGTAAAAGTCACGTACCCATCCATGCATGCTGTGCGTGTTTGGATTGCGGAAGTGAAGGTTCAAACTGACGACCGTAAAGACGACGGAGAGCGCCACCAAGACCAGCACGCAGGTGAAGTATTTAGCTACAGAGGAGTCAAATAGAAATATTAAATGGAATAATGAGAAGATAATCCATTCAATATACAATTCTCAAAGATATCAAGGAAATACTCTCTACGTGGCTTTCAAAATGCCGTCCCTTATTGGTCTGGAAATCTCCGATTGTCGTGAAAGTGTGAGATACATTTTTTAAATGCGTCAGTAATGAAAATAAATTCTTCGTTTCCTTTTCTTAGTTAAGTTGACTTATTTATTCTGGAACATGTTCGGGTGAATACAAAAACACACATTCTTCTTTTTGGTTCGGAGAGCTTACAGGAAGTCCGAAAAACAAAGGTTCGATTTTTCTCGCCCGTTGTGGGATTTTTAGATACCGTGATCTGAGCGAATCGTTTCTCACCGATCAAGGGGATTACGAAAGACGTTTCGGGCATGTTTGAGGCGACGATCATCATGAAGACTGTCAGTGACAGTAGGATGGTCACACCTGTAGAAATATAACCAACAACACTAGCTTAAGTTGCGTCTACTGTACTAATTACGTGATTTCTTCCACCACTCATGACACAGTTTAAAAAGTCATTCAGATAAATTTTCTCTCTAGGCCACACAATTGTATCATGAATCATTTATTGTGGCAATCCATCCTGGTTGTATTTGTTCTTGTTTGTCCACTGGCACTTCATTTATCTAACTCACGGGTCTCATTATTTATGACATCACGTGAAAAGGCACATTATTCCTTAAACGGAACGTGTTTGCTGCCACCAAGTGTTTAATGTAACCTATGATGGCCTCAACCCTCCCATGCCAAATTGAACCTTTCTGTTATAAAGATGTCGACCCGCATAACTTCGTCGACCCTCCCTATTCATGTTTCCCACCTGGTCTAGATCGGGCATGCTGCCAGGATGTGTTGGCGACTGAGAATTTCCGCCAAAATGCTTGGTACGCATGTGCCCAGTGATTGACAGGTTCTCAACAATGCATGTTTTGACTTTTGGCGAGCTTATGTGTAATCAAATGTTGTGAATAAAGGCGCGTCGGGCACGCTCAATTAATTAAACACAGCTGTAGTGTCAGTCTTCCATACAGAATTGGGAATAAATAAGTACCCTCGTTTTACTATTGTTCTATGTTGGTATCGAAAGCACTAATAAGCCCCAATGAACTTCCGGTTAGGTCGAGTAAAATGGAACAAAAAAGTAGTTTCTCGTCCGGCCTTTTTGAAAAAAAAATTAAGGAGGCGGCCTCTTTTTATCTTCTCTTTTTTTCCCCTAGATGACGGATTTTGCAAGTCGGTGGATGGATTCCTCAATTTTCTCGACGATTTTGCTGATACAAATTTTGCCTAAAGGAGCCATAACCCTTTCTACAGAGCTAAAAGTTTGTTGTAAACAATAAAAAGACAAAATATTGACATTATAATTATGTTCAAAATATATCGCACATGTATGAATAAAAAAAGGAGGCGGCTAGGGGAAAAAAAGGAAGCGGCTTGGAACGAGATACTTGCTTATGTTTTTAATACTTGGCCTTTGACTTTTGAAATAAACGCAATGTGGAGAAGAATATTGCAAAATAAATTTAAAAAAATATCCAAAAACAATTTTAAAACTGGTATTATTACTTTGGAAGTCAAAAGAAAAGGACCAAGTTTTGTAGAGAAAATTGGCTAATGCTTTTTTTGTTTCCCCTTTGGTGTTTTGTATTTTTATTATTATAAACTAAATAATAGCTCTGCATGGAAACTGTGTACAATGTTGCTCATGTGTTCTTTCTTTTCTTCTCTCTTTTTACTTTAACTGCAAAATTAAGAAGTATAAAATCTGTACCGAAAGACAATTTCTCGCCGCTGTCTGGAGGCAGGCTGAAGCTAAGCACCGTCAGCATAGAGATAAGCACACACGGGATGAGCACGTTGACGAAATAGTAGAGAGATCGACGACGAATGCGGAGTTTAAAGGTCACGGCAACGTAGGGGGCGCCCTCGAAATCCTCGACCTCCCGCAATGCCCACATACCTTTAATTAAAACAAATCGTTTAATAAGTTGAGCTTAAAATAGTAGTGTTGAAAGTAGAAATAGTGTTGTGTAGGTACGTAGTTGAGTTAAGGTATGATGTGTGATTGTTTGTAGGTAATACGTGGGACAGTCTTTGTTTAATATCAGTACACGTCAAGCGACCACAATGAGAAAACAGTGCTGAGGCGGGGACCTGGGGACCTGGGGCCAATTTCACGGTGCTGCTAAGCACAAACATTTGCTTAGCACAAAAAAAGTCTGGCTTATAAAAGCAGGTTACCAAAACTCCGTGTGATGTATATTGCTCTTGAGTAGCATTGAGCTGTTGTTTGCGATAGCATGAAAATCACGTGGAGTGTTGGCTGGTTAACTGCTTTTATAAGCCAGACTTGTTTTGTGCTAAGCAAAATTGTTTTGCTTAGCAGCGCCGTGAAATTGGGCCCAGATCTAAAGCAAGTTCGAGCACGAACTGTAATCAACTGAACCTCTAAACGTCATTAGAACTCGGGGCAGCCACTGGGTTAAGCCGCACGTTTCGCTGGTCACTAACAGCCGCGCGTGTCCTAATGAGCAGGGAGTCATGGTCTAGGAGATTAATTTTTTGATGGCGTTCGGCCATCGTTGGACCATAAACGGGTCATCGCAACTTCCGCTAAAGGGTTCTACATTGTGACACTCCTCCACGATTAGTCTTTTTGTTCAGAAGTTTAACATGCACAGCGACATTGTGAACTTCAAGAATGCTTACGACGTGCACCTGATAGTGGTACCCGCCCAATTTTGTCTGTTATACTAATTGTTGTCACCTGATTAGTTCATAAAGCAGGTTTATAATCGAAGCAAATTGTCAACAATATCTTTTATCGATAGAAATACCATGCATTACTTTTGGGTTTTGCGGATGTGAGATTTGAATGAAAATGCCATGTTAAAATGCGTTTTAGCCAGTTTTAGCCATGAAAGATTGTTTTGCTTCGTCAGAGGACGTAAGCAAGGACAATGCATTGCCGCTCAACTTGATTATGGCATCTGTCCCTAGACTTGTAGGCTAGCGTCGGCCTTACTCAGCATCTGCCATTCTCCATTCTCCGTCATGGAATCAGTGAAGGTGCTATCGTTCCTGGTGACCAGGTCAAGTGCAAAGCCGTCATAGGTCCAGGAGCTGAACTTGAGCGTGCAGACCTGCTCGTCGAAGGGGAAGTACTCCACGTCAATCTGACAGGTGCTACGGAGGATACCGGGCGGGATCCAGGTACAGAAACCAGACGAGTTGATCAGGACGTTGGTGTGGTAAGTCGCATCGAAACCATCGTCGGCACTGCGTAAAGGAACATTACACTATACGTCATTTGACCAAAATACAATGCCATTTAAACCCTTCACGATGTTGAGTGGAAATAGAGACTGTACTGGATCAAGTACAAAGTATAATTATAATTTGACCAAAATACAATACAATTGTGCTATTTTTTCTTGAAATATTTGTATTTCTCGTTGCTAGGTTGAAAAAGAGGATCTAATCATAAATGGCATGCTTAGTCATATTGTTTTAAATAGCTTGGTCGTTTGAATGGCCACTTTTTAGCTTAGTAATTTTCTTAGGCCTGTTTAGGTATGGTGGACACAACATGAGCCTGAGGGCGCTAAATACATTTACCAAATAGCACCCTCATGTGTCCGCCTCGTTTAAAAAAAAATATATAACAATGATGCTCGACACGTGAAGGTCTCATTTTATGTCCAAACTTTCCTATGTAAACAAAGATGATTTGTGTTAAAATCTGTATGGCGACGGGATGAATTATCAGTCCAAATCAACGATCTCACCACGGGATGTACTTACTTTCAAATAGACCTTAAATGAATTAAGAAACATTAATATTTTGAAGAAAAAAAAAAGAGGGCGCACTGCTAGAAGTCAAAGAACTCGAGTTCGTTCCAACTATTTGAGTAAAATACTAAATATTGATTGTGAGTTTGACAACATAAACACTCCTAAAGGAAAGAAGATGCACTTGAGGCGGAATTGAAGCATCAATTTACAAATGATTGTCAAGCAAATGATACTCGCATCTTGTTATTTTACGCTGGAGTTATTAGAACAAGATTGAACGTATTGAAATAACACCACTGCGGACGAACGCCATAGCCTCAGGCATTGCCCTGGTACATGACTTTCCTTGTGACCGCCTGGGTCAGGTTTGCTGTCAACATTGTAGGTCATGTCAGAACGGAATGGGATCGCGGAGGCGGTCTGTAAATTGAACTGGAGGAACGTCCTTCTTCAATTCTACTTGGGGCATTAAAGACATATGCCAAAAGTACATCCTGGAGAAGGAATGGCGTCTTGTTTAGACACTTTTAAACGTCTTGATAACACACAAACTGAATACTCTAGGTCCGGACGGCGTGTTGGATTATAACCTGATTGCTAGGTGCAAGAGTATTTGGGCCGAAGTTGGGTTCATAATCAATTTGCAATGTACAGTATGCCGCAATATCTACGGTTTCGACTTTTTCAAAACTGTCCAACAAAACCTAGCCAAAAAGCGACTTTTTTTTAAAGTCAGAAGTCTCATAGCATATCTCTAGGTTTTCCTTTTTCAGATGACTTAAAACAGGACAGTGTAAGTTGCTAAAAAAAAATGCCCACGCACCATGGCACTCGCGCGACATAAAGAAAACGGAACAGAAATTTTAAATGCAAATGGTTCGTGCTTCTCCCATCAACAATGAGTTCAATAAAATATCAACAACTCTCCGAATAAACGCAGCATTGGTTCTGACTTATCACAACTAGAGCTGTGAATGTTATGGGTATATAGGAGTACTTATTTCGTTATTTCAAACCACACAAAGAGCTCGGAGTTTTCTCGATCTCATTAGTATGTGCGGCTGGCTTCGAATAAACATGTTACATCTTTAATATGACACGAGAATGCATCGTTTCCCTTGGGACGGTGGTGTGATTTTTTTTCGTACAGCAAGCCAGACGCTTATCCCCACACGATACTGCGCCGGGTGCATCCTTGCAAAGACTTGCCACAAGTCTCCTCGTTGGATTTTGTTTTCTATCATTGCACAAAGAAGCGATTTCACAGCTGCCAACCTACCGTATCGAACATCATCCTGGCACTCATGGCATTTCTAGAGGTGCCTCTGGTCTATGTTTTTGTATCTTTTACAATAATTTGTTTCGGCAACCAATGGAAGCATAGGACCTCGGCAAGTCTTTCCCGGGTCTCTATACGCCTGCAAGAGCACGCAAGCCCAGCCTCCCTCTTCAGTCCACCTTCCGTGGCCGTCGGGTCGTTGTTGATACGCCGGTCCAGTAACTTGACTTTCATCGCTGGGAGTGGATATGTTTTCTCAAGCCGCCATTTGGGAAAGGGTGTCGGGTATCCGAAGAAGAACCCACCTGCCTCTAAGAATCCCACAAGATGAATGCAAGCGATCCCCCTGATTCCCCGTAGTCGTGTCTGTCCTCAGGATGTCATCATATCGGACGTTTGTGTAGTAAACATTATTTTCGAGGCTTGACATGGTGATACTGATAGCCGTGATTACGAGTTATACTCAAGTAGGACATCTTATCCTACCATGGATATTCACATCAGGGAAGAAGAACCAATCTCCGCGGCCCTTCAGATCTTGCGGCAATTGTGCTTTGTCCATCGTTAGCAGAAATGCCGGTAGAGCGCAAAAAACCTACGTTGTCTTTTTCAACAAGATGAAACAGTACACTTTTTATAAAGCTTTCTTGTGATTTTTTTTCTGAGTACGTTCCAAGATGTTCAGGTAACGGTCATAATAAGGAAGGTGCTGGGCAAGTGGGGCATACACAGATATCGTCTACCGGCCACTTTACAAAAAAAGCCCTACAATCTGCCATGTTCGGAAATGGCACCCTTGCCTCCAGTTAATTAAATAACAACATATACACGTGTAATGACGGGCTACTGTGAGGAGCTGACTGCGGGTTGATCAGCTGGTATCTCTTCAAATCTAACTACACTTTTATTTAGATGTGTCGATTTATTCCAATGAAGGTTCTTTCTCTACAACCCAAAGATGGTATCGTTAGTGCGCCCTCCATCGCTTCAGTTATGAAACAAGCTCAAGGTTCTGAATCTTCACAAACTAAAGCATGCTGGAACAAGTAGGCTGTGCTCATGGACCGTTACAAGAGAAGATAACTTCTTGAACTTTTTATTTTCCCTCATTTAAGCATTTCCTGCCTAGCATCTTCTGTTATTTTCTTTGAAAGTTTAAATGGAGGCAAGGTTTGACTTTTTATGGAGTTTGCACTTTTCTCGGAAGTGACAGTTTCTTCCAATAAGCCGTACGGTTTATAGTTAAGAAACGTATAAAAACAAAACCTACAATGTCATAAAAACCTCTTAATTTTAATAACAGATACTGCAAGTTATTTACAATAATATTACCAAGAATCGTGTCATCAAAAACTTCCTTCACTGGATATTCAAACACAGTTCATCTATCTTCAACACTTTAGGAAACGGAGGCCTACCTGTTGTAGAGAAGCACGTCTGGGGTCCAGATGTGACTTGGTGGAAGACGAATGTTCTTGACGCCGCCGTAATCAGATTGGTTCCACGCCAGAGTTGGGTCGCTCCATGCCTATGGCCAAATGATACCGGATTTTATGGTCAATCTTCGCGAAGAGTGTTAACTTCATCTTAATTCATAACTGGTGAAGTATACATAACGCGTGTGTGTTACTTATCGTGCCATAGTGTTACATACAAAATATTACGGAATCTTAGCGTATTACGGAGAAGATTTTCATTGCAAGAATTGTGTACTTGCCCTTTCCCTGGCACATTACTTTCTCTCTCCTTGGTGCAATTGTTACTGTCATCGCCATTGTCATAGTTGTCATTGTCATCGTCATCGTCAACACTTAGGAACCTACACATCCACTATCGTCACTGTCCAAAATTACCGCCACTACGACCAACAATCCATATTGCTAACACCTGAATCCCATGATTGTCAACACTGAAAAGCAATCGTTACAACCACAACCACGCATATCACCACCAACATCATCACCTTCGTCCCCCTCATAAACACCATAAATAGTCATTGTCGTTATATGACAACAATCAGCATCAGCCCCGTATCCAATGCCTTCCCCTTCTTTCCTTAATTCTAACCCAGAGCCCTTCATCCCTTAATTCTAACCCAGAGTTGAACGTCCAACAACCCCCCGTCCAAGAAGACATGCGACGGATCACCCCAGGTAATCCCCAGAAATGCCTGCCATAGCAAGCATTGAGCTCTACCATGCAACGCCATTGACCTTGATCAACCGCGTGTATTCAAGATTCACCAAGAAACAACCCAGATACAATGTTGATCACTTTGCCATCAGGTCAAAAACTATGTCCGCAATTCAGGGCAGCAGCACCGGGCAGCGATCCAGCGTGTTCTTGCCAACACAAACCGTGCCAGAAGAGTTTTTGAAGCCACGCGTCCAGATTTCTACGCGCCAAAAAGATGACATATTTTGAATAATGATGGAGGCTGATGGTGCTACGGCTCTTCCATCACGTATCTCTCCTTACCTAAACCGTGCGTTATGTTTATCATGTACCAGAAATGTATTCACTCTGTTGATATTGCGTAAACACTGCTGGAGGCTCTATGAACATTTTACCCTCAAGAAAGATGGATCTCTTCGTTTCAAACCAAAACAAAATGATCTATCCATCTCAATATTTGCTTTCCCTCTTCCCAATATCCCTTTTATTAAAAACAAATCTTGTTTGCATCCCATTCAACGAAGATCTCTGTTAAGATCGCAGATCCTGCAGATTTCTAGGTATAATGGTTAGACTGACCCTCGCAGGATCCGGCTGACACCTCTGCCGCAGACACGCAATGAATGCCGTTAAAGAGGCAACACGTACGCGCGGTATCTTCCGTATCCCGGGGTTATAATAATGAATCTCGTCCAAGTAGAGCCGGGTTGCTTCGAGTGAGCATAGCTGCCATGATGAGACTACTAGTAAATATTAGTGATTAGATTCACAGTGATAAGGCTCACTGGTCAATAGATTTTTATAGAACAACTTGGAATCACTAGCTCAACGAATTTATACTCTCTCTCTTTTACAAAGAGTGAAAGACGAAAATCAGTCTTATTTTGGATTGAAACACTCGGAAAAAAATCACTGGAATGGAAACTCGAGAGAATACTAGAGCTATTCGGTGGAATGAAATTCAATCTACATTGTCTAGTCCTTATTCTTTCGGTTAGATTGAGTAAATGTTTCACTCAAATAAGTGAATGTTACTCTTTGAAAATTAAACAAAAATCGACAAAGTAACAGGGCCTGATAGTTCGACATAAAGTGCTTTTAAGAAAGATTCTTCAGGTAGGAACATCAGACCCTCTAACTTGTTTAAGTTTTTTGTATATTTCAGGTCAATCCAGTTTGAACCAGATAGTTTAAGTCATTTTTATTTCGATATCAGAGAGTAGAATCATTAAGAAAACTCTGATTCTCTCAAGGAATTCACATGTCTGGAAAGTATGCAAGGAAAAAAAATGATGGGGTCAAGTGCGCCAAACAAGATTAGTGGGCCACACTGATGGATGGGTAACATGATATGGCTATATGGAATGAAAACGAAGAGAACACTATATGAAAGAGGGTACATTTAGGGAACTGTAGAACAGTGTGGCGACCTTTCTATGTACTTACATAGTTGAGCCATGCGTTGATGACTAGAATCTGGTCTTTCTCGTTCTGTATGAGGAAAGAAAAGCAAAGATGTCCTTAAGTAAATACAACTTCCATTCCTTAAAATGTTTGGTTGATTTGACGTTTCTCCTGAATCTTTATAGGTTTTTAGAAGAAAAAACATAACTCACAACACAAAGCACTTCACTGGAGACCAGCTGCATTTCGTTTTTACACCTCGTAGTACAAACTGATTAATAGTCACAAAAGTGTTTTTGGGCAGCTCATCCCTCAAACTGGTAAGAAAGAGGCTTACTCGTTCCAATGTCTAGTGAAGATGTCAGTGCCAAGGGATTATATAGTTCATTTATTGTTGATGGCTCAGTTCTAGGAATATCAAGCGTTTAAGACTCTAATTAAATAGGCCTACAGCGTTAGTGCAACAATAAAATCCATTGCTTCCTTCTGCAAGACATTACAGAACTGAAGTGTTGATAATGTCTATAAATACGGAGCGGCACATCGTTTGACATCATTTCGCAATACGCAGCTTTTCAATTTCATTAAAGCGTCTCAGGCACAGTCCAATCTACTGAAGTATTATATTTTGTAAGAACTCGGAATGGAATGAATTTGGTGAAAATGAACAAGAAGAAACTAACATTATTTATAGATACGTAACAAGATAGTGGGACTTAATGTGTCCGCAGGCTACATGTAAATTGACCAAAACTATAGGCCTTAAACTTTTGCTCTGAGTAAATGTTGATTTCTTTGTTTGGTCCATAAGTAAAATCAAGGATTGGAGTTTTTCCCCTTAAATTTATAGATAGGTAGGTACATAAACACAGCATAAGTCCCATAAATTCATGTAGAAGGGAATTATGCTACTTCATGAGAGCAGGCCAATTTTGATCTGCGTTTCGGGGTTTTTTGGTTGATGAAATCCAGGCACATGGCGTGGTAGTGATCAGGTCGACAAGCATCACGCTAACCGGTGTACACCATACACCCCAATAAACGTCAATTGATAAACGGCCAGCCGATCCAATCAATATGTCGCGTCGGATTTGCAGCTGGCAACTAGAGGCTTAGACTTATCACCTGGTCTGATATATATTAAACAGGGCTGTACATTCCTTCCAACACATGCAACATGAATATTAAAAGTTAAAAGATCATTCTCATTTTGAGAATATAATATATCGACTAGTGGTTATCTTTTGATCTCGTAGACTAAAAGCAACGATTTCAGGACGCGCGTGTGTAAGTTGAGTGGCATAAATTACGCAACTATATTAGTGCAAGTTGTGGCTCGACACTGCGTGTATTTCAAATGATTAGTGTACAGTGTCAAGCAGCTTCATTTGGCACTTGGCATTTTTGCTTTTTTTATGGACTGAAAGAGCCAGAAACTGAAACCGTTACTAAGCCTAGTTGGCTGCTAAGTTAGTAAGGTTTCATGAATATGGCCGTAGGACTTTACAAACGGTACTAAAACACTCTCTCACGCTTTTGTTATTACGAATGGAAAAAGGTACTAATTTTCACAGAATGTTCTCGCTTTGTTGCCCTGGCCACCAAATCTCTTAAAATATACCTGGCTTTATCTGTCTTACCATGCTAAACTTGTAACTAGTTACCTCTTAGCGGAGCCAAGATGGCGACTGCGTGATAGCAGCCCATCCGACGTCCTTGAGTGGGCAATCAAGCAAGCATCGACACGATAATCGCGTCAGACCAAATCCCCGATCAGAAACAGAGAGCGAGAGCTCCAAAATCCCCTCTCGATCCCTAAGAACTTGTTGACGGAAGGGAATTAACTCTCCTGCAGAAGGACAGATGATTTCTGGACCGACAGCTGAGCATTTGTTTATTCTTCCCGCAAAATGTACTTTCGTCGAGAAAGTTCTGAACTTTTCAATAACGCAGAGTGAATCTCTCTTTGATATTCCGGCTGAAGTCCAATGCTGAGCCAATACTGAATAAGAGCCACACGTTACTTGCTTCACCCAATAGAACAATGTATGTCAGGTATAGTCAAAACAGAGGTTTTCGATTGTTCTTTGTCTTTACAAATTGATTCGCTTATATCTGAATGATGCAATTTATGAAGAACGTGAAATAACAACTATGGCAGATTTGCAATGAAATCATGTCACAAGGATAAGTCATGCAAAACTTAGACCTGACTTTCAATTAATCAATTAATCTAATCCAAGATTCGGATGCTCGTTGGGGATCATCATTTTCTTTAAGGGAAGGGTCCTTAGCGTTTTGTTCTGGTCAGTATGCTCTGAATCATCATCCATGCGAGGATGCATGTCTTGACAGGGATAGATAAATGCGGGTCGGTTTGGTAAGGGAATACACAGACGAATTTTGGTGTCCTCGTTTTCTGGTAAGGGAACTCAATGGTTTTTCCCATAGTTTTAAACGATAGAAAGGGACTGTTCCTTTTCCTATTTCTGACTGGGGTAACATGGGAGATAGCCCTTAAGGGAAGGGGGGCGTATACTCCATGCCCCTTTCGTTACGTCACTGACACTAATGGATATAATTATTGGGTTTGTCGGGCTTGCACATAGCTCCCTCATTGTGGACAGGACTTTGTCCCTCTGTAATCGCAAGAGTAGTACATAATAGATTCAATGTCACTAAACTTAAACCTATGGTTGGATAGCTAAGTTGGTAGAGCACTGAAACTGCAATCCAGAGGTCGCAGGTTCAAACCCCGCTCCAGTCAATTTATTTGTTCAACTTTAAAGTATGATGCACCGAGTCAGTTTCCCTTTGTGGTTTCTTTGATTCAAACCTCTCCAGGCTGCTCTGTGCTGGATGTCTTTTACTCACCACATTCATGATCTGCTGGAGCATGAAGCCGATCTCGACAGTCAGTGGCAGGTCTATTGAGTCAGCTGGCAGAGTCAACGCTCGGTGTGGGAACCGCTCACTATCCAGTAGACGACTGACTAGCTGTCGCTCATGCCATCCTACATGCGACTGATCTGTTGTCATCAGAGAGATCGAGAACAGAAATCGAACTTTTTATTTTTACAAATAGCGTTATTTGGTAATACAATCGGCGGCCACAGTTTACATAATATTCATGTGACCTGTCACCATGAAATGAGCTTAAAAGTTGGAAATTGCCATTTTGCAGTACAGTGGGGCGAAGCCAAGATTTGAAGGGATGATCGATTTTTTTTTGGTATACCTTAATCTGAAAGTCCTGTTTTACCTTTGTTTGTTTTCAATTTGTTTTCTGTCAAATATTTTTGAAACCTAGTTCATCCTGTCTCCCTTAACTGGACTGTTCATTCATTGTATACACAACTGCAAGATTTTTTACCACATCAAATGGTCTATGTTTCCGTTACTGAAGTACCACTTCGTGTTACATACCATTGGAAAGCTCTTATTTGCAGAATCCAGATATAAAGGCCTAAATGTCTCAATTCATAAAAAGTCCAAATTATTGCTGAATTTGTGATGACAGGTCGCATATATAATCGTAACAGATTTGTTGGGTGGCAACAGATTATGCCTTTTAGTACATAAGGGTGTAACATTCATGTTCTTGTGCGCGCTTGGTATTGTCTACATATTGCACAACAGTTTTATGGTAATTTTAAAACCCTTTGTGGGTTATTCTAAAATTGTGTACTGATGACCGTCCAAACTTTGCACACCACTAGCAAAGGCTACGGCTGTGGCCAGGCACAAAATATCTAAGGTGTTATATCAGGAAGTATTATCAGTCGTTTCATAAAGGAAGAAAAGAAGAGGTTAAGGAGCAACATGAGGAGCTGAGAGGGAAAAAAGGGGCCGAGGGGAGAGGGACGATGCGGTAGATCTTTAGAACATCATTTGATAGTAACAGAGTGCAAGGAAGTGGTATAGGCTGAACTTTATGGAAGACAAGTTCGTCTGGTGTCCACATACTGTGAACGTGATTTGCGTGTTGCTCAAGGTTTTGAAGTGGAAATGAGAGGGGGAAAAGCAAAGAAGACAATTTGATTAATTCGAAACCTATGGGGTTTGTACACAACAAAAACTCCAGTGTTCATCATACCATACCAGTTCATGAACTAAATGCAACTGGGGTTGAATAATGGCAGTGGGACTATTGATATGAACGACAAATTAAAGCTTTTATCTTTTACTGTAACCGGCGCAATCAGCAAAGTTAACTTTCCTTCGATATCTCCTATGCCTTTTTTTTCAGAGGGCAACCTGGAACATTGTGCACAAATTTTATTGCAATATCATTCACGTATCAGAATGGTATTCTGCACCATATAGGCCCTGAACATGCACCGACATCTGAGAGCCAGTACTGTGCAATGGGAAATATGCATGAATAGCCGCAAGGGCCCAGGCTGTTCCCTTCAGCATCGTTGTGCTGTTTATATCTTACTGTCAAAATCACCCAGGGAAGACATATTATGACTTGCCAATCGTCTTACATTAACCCAAATTCCTCAGTATCTAAGACTAGACTATCATAATGCACAATCTGTAATCTTTTGGCTGATTTCACGTACGGAGCTTAGAGAAGGTTACTGGTAACGATGTAGACTTGCTTAGGTATCAAAGTAAGAATTTGATGTAGATTCTATTTTGATTAATACGAATCATTATACTTTGTGAGATGGCCATATCCCTTAATTGAGATACACGTGATATAAAAAGACAAATAAATCGATTACCAATCACGGGCAACTGCCGGTAATTGCATTAACAAAAAGTAGCGGATGTAATGGGTATTTGAAATAAATTTTATATGATTTTTTTACACAATCTTATATAATTAAATTACAGATGTCAATAATCTGGTTAGTAAACAAAATATTTCCCATCAAGGGCAGACTGTGTAATCCTATAGCCAGACACAATTCTGAAGGATGTCACGTGACATGACCCGACAAGTGACGGCACGGGTTATCAAATCAACACGGTTAATTTGAATGGCAAATTTCACCAGACACCGACGGCATGGACACCCCGATGAATGACCGAACTGCACCAGGCATCCCCTGTATCAGCCCGCCGCGCGTCTCCCATGTACTTGACATTCGAACGGCTTAATTTGGGCCGCGCAGAGGGGGTAATAAAACCTGACAGAAACCAACTATAAATCACTTCTCCTCCGTGCTTCCAGATTCTTCCTCCCCTGACGAATGCTGTTAAAGGGCGCCACAAGTTGGGTAAAACACGTTGGGTAATGTCATTTGCCCGACATCGGTGTGAAGTCACTTCATTGTTCGTTAATTCGGGTAAAAATCGACCAACTATTGACAATAATTTGCGCAAGATGTCGGCAGATGGTATGCTGACCAACATTGGGCAAAATACAAACTCAATTACCCATTTTTGTTGTACAGTGTATGCTAGTTTGAACGAGCATTGTTAAGAAGTCTTATAAAAAATAATAGGTTCAAAACTTGGTGTTCGCGGTACGTATCAAGACATTATCTTCCTTATTCGATCCTCAATTAATTGATGTTATGATTTTCCCCGCAAAATCTAACTGTCGTTGTCAACAAACCTTTTAAAATGTCCCTTGCTAGTACAAACAAGACAAGGCCATTAGCAAAAAACAATGGATTTTGCCCCGAATGCGACTTAAATAATGGAACACACCCCAAACTGCAACTCTTTGCCAAGTCTGTCCTCGCAAAATACCAAAATCGTTGACTTTGTTCCGGTGAAAGAAGTCCTTTGTTATCCGCCTGTTCCGTTCCGAGCTATATATAGCATAATGAAGTGGAGATGTTCAGTTGGCAATCTAGATTCACACAAACATGGATCAAATCCCATCTAGTGCCTTTTTATCCGCCTACTCCACCAGCTACAAGGCACTTAGCGAGTTGGAATAATCGACCGTACTCTTGTATCCCAACATCACTCTCCTACCCCCCAAAACAGAGCCCCTCCCTCCCGTATACTGCTACATGTCAGTCGATACAGTCTGGCCTCGGGCGGGCAGGATGGGTACCTGTTCTCGGTGAACGCATCCGTGCATGCATTACACGCATGTATCGAGATGCATGATTAGCCTATATGGCTGGGAGGCTGGGATTCGACCGCCCCCAGACAACATTGAACTTTGATACAGTTTGATCGAATAATAATGAATTTGCGCCCATAAACAGACGAAGTATGTTGTTTGTTTTGGTTCGAACATAAATAAAATAATAATGAAAATAAGAATGTGATCTCCCGCCTTACTAAAGAAAATTATTCTCCTTTTTTCGTTTTGAGAATTTGCAAAAATTCAAAAAATTTCAAAAAACGTATTGTTTAAAATAAAAAACACTACTAAGGCGAGCCAGAAAGAACTGTTAATTTGTACTGAAAAAAAATCATAAAGTCTATGCACATATCCGTAATCGATTTTTTCAAATTCCCGAAAACGGATCGAGAACAAAGAACTAGTATGAGACCAACCTTCCAAGCACGACGGATAATGTGAAGTAACAACCTTTATAAGGGGTTTTGCAGTGACTACAGTGATACATAAGTCTAATGTTACACAAGTTCACAAATTTCACAGTAATGAATCTGTCGCGATATACACGGTGATCACGCCATGGTCTAGTGCGGCCAGCCATGGCATTGCGTACTGCGAGCACGAATGACTGATTGAGGAAGCGAAATGTTTTAGTACATGTTATCGCGTCGGAAATTTAATTTACCGATTTTATATCAAATTACCACATGTACCTGAATGCAAGTCTTCCAGATCACGAATTCTGTGGCCTCTGTTTCTTCACAGTTACTACAGGATCTCTAACATTATTGATCACATAAAGTAGGCTAAAGACCTTAACAGGTTGAAGCTGTTACGAATCCATTATGGAAACATCGATCTAACGCCAACTTAGAATTCATGGGATTGTATAAAAAAAAAAATCCAGGAAAAAAATGATAAACATTTCTCCGAGCACTCAAAACGTGGCAACGCTTTCGAAACATGCGTTCAGAACTGAATACGAAGAATCACCCAAAATAATCGTACCGAGTTTTGGAGGATCACATTATTATTATTATTTTGATGAGAGTCGAGCGAGACAAGATTTAGTCGACACTTCAGACCTTTCATATACTGGAGGACCGCCACCCTTCCAAAAAGATGTGATTGATTGCTCCGATATTCGCACGGACATTACGAGTCCGGTCGAGAGATGCAGGCTCAAGTATTTTAACGAGACGGTTAAGGTTCTGCAGAGGACGGTCTGAAAATGTCAATTACATTCAGGGGCTTCGCCTCCTTGTAAACAAGAGACTTAGAATGCCAGGAACGTACTTCTTGACAAGTTAGATAAGAGGGGAATTTTAAAGATACACTCTTTCTTTCCCACCCCAGGATATCTTATCTTTCTTTCCGAGTGAAAGCACGCATCCTCCAAGTCAATTCCTTTTGTGGTGAGGCAAACATTGGAGGCAAAGCGATGGTCCTCTCAGTAAAGAAAACAGCGGACCTTCACACCGACCGACCGACCTGTCATTAACAAAATGTTTCGGAACGTTCCCACGAATTACATACCCCAAAATCATTTCAAAACTTCAGTTGAGTTTCCAACTTGTCCGGGTTAGCCCTAAGGATGTAAACCTTCCTCAAACACTTTTCTCGTATGCCTGATTAATATCATTGAATGAAGCCATATCGTTGTTTTCTTTAGATCAACTATAAGTCCTTCTCTGGGTTGGATGGGAACCACAGATTCATCAGGAAATCTCTACGAGACATGATGGTCCCCTACCCTAGCCCTTGCCGAGGTTCGTTTCGCTTCCCTCCTTCTTGTTAAAAGTATAGCTACTCCGTTTTGAATGGAAGGTAATAAGCATGACTCGTTCTTAATCACCAGGTGCCAATTTCATGCAGCTGCTAAGCACATAAATTTGCTTAGCATAAAAAAGTCCAGCTTAGTAAAAGCAGGGTACCAGCCAAAACTCCATGTGATTTTCATGCTAAGCAAACAACAGCTGAATACCAATCACAAGCAATAAACATCACATGCACATTTGGTTGGTAATCCTGTTTTTGCCAAGGCAGACTTTTCATGCTAAGCAAATTTGTGTGCTTAGCAGCTCCATGACATTGGCCCCGAATGTGTTACAACTGGAGGCCGTTTTGACGCATAGCTTTTAGAGCCAGATCAGATTATCACGTGGTCTATTTTGGTTTGCGGTATCACAGAATAGGTGGGCGCGGACATCCGGGAAGTTTTTTACATTGGCTGATCTAGCTCCAGACCTATGTTCTTGAAACTCAGTGGTTCTTGAGTCTGGAGTGCTGAATGGTAACACATAGCAACCGACGAAAACTAACGTCACTCCGCCCCCCCCCCCATCTATAGTCATTAATAAACGCCTAATTGTTGGTAACATTATTCAATTCCACTATAATAAATATGTCATCCCAAATCCTGGGTGTATCTTTCCATTGAGCCGACCGACGTTACGCGTATTTCTGAGATCAAATCTTTCGTGTTTTCCTTCATTTTTGTTCTAATTTTTGTTTGTAACACAGACATCGTCTAACCACGGACTCCCAGTCTCCCAATCTTCAAAGCATAAGCATGTTTTGCTCAAATAATTTCATTGAGCAGTAACATATTAGCTTAGCGTCAAACTATGAGCCTCTGGCATGCAGACAGGTTGCCCGCACTGCCGAAGCTATTATACAATCATGACGTGCAGAAATGCTGACTTGTTTTAAACTAATACAAAACATTCTTCACATTAACAGAACATGAAATGACATTTTGCTGTTGAGCGTTTTACCATCTGCCAGAGAAAGGCGACGGTGTATCAAGTAAACCTTTGACGTATCCGTAAATCCCTGAACTTATACCCAGGATATAATCAGACGGCGAGATACATGCAGGCTCATTTCTTAGCACAATGATGGCAATATACCCCAAAGAAAACCTCTATGTAAACCTAAGGAAGTGTGCAATCGATACGCAGTCGTGATGAGGCTGGGCGGTGGAATACCCTGGATTCCTGGACACCATTCCAGTTGAAGCCCCTCCTTGCAAATTCAAGTGCGTGGTATGCGCGTACGACATTGCATGCATCGAGAACTCTTCTGGCATCAATGTACAAAAAGTTTCATCTGAAGAAACTACACGGACTGACTAATCAGCTGATTTTTCTGAGAAGGTGACGTAGAACATGATAAAGATAAACATAAAATACAAATGATAAACTTCTCATAAAATTCTTAAAACGATTTTGTCAAGGAATTCCTAATGTTCCTATATCAGTCTATTTCAAAATAAAAATGTTCAACTCTTTTATCCCAACCAACGCTCATGATCCGCTCGATGCAGATTAGAATGGGAATTTGAGATCGTTGGTTGTAATTGTTTGCCCTAAAGTTCCCGATCATACCTCAATGTGCAGCCAAAGTCAGTATAATACCAAACATGGATATCAGGCTTAAATCGTGGGCTGAATAACCACTGTCCAATGTACGGAGATCCTGTGGATCATCGAGAAAGAGTACTCGGTGCCATGCGATGCAGCCAAGTACAGTACAGAGAGTCGTGTTCAAATCAAAGCAGCCGAAGCACGTGTAATCGGAATCTTCATTTAAATGTGGATTTCCAAGAGTAAAACTTGATCTGCAACGGAAGAAATTGCTGTGACGTCATTATTCTGAATGGGGCTCGTTCGTCCGAGAGTATATCGAATGGCCGAGTTCGATGGCCAGATGTTTTAAACATTTTATTTAGAGTGTTCACTCATGAGTGCGCTAAACGAGAGCAATAAACAAAATGCCCGTTAGCGGTTGAGTTATACGAACCGCCCATAAGGCTTTATTGTATTCTGCCATACATTTTACGACAGTGCTTCAATCCAGAACCAAACCACTCGTTCAGTATTCTTGTCTGCCATCTACACTGACAATTTTATCAAACTCTTACGTTGGTATTCATTTCTTTCACAATATTCACAACAAACACAATAGTGATAAGCGAATCCTGTTTTTTTTTTAAACACACGTATGAAAGTTGAATGCAACATACAAAATAATGATCACTCTTGTTACACCTGCGTTAATTGGCTTCCCAAGCACCAAAATAAAACAAACTTACACCAGTGCAAGAGGCAGTCTCATTTAAAGTTCTTTTCAGTCAAAACGGCGTTCCAAAAACAACACGTTGCAAATGAGAAATTGTCAAAAGGCGCCGAAAGAGGGCGTCCTCTGGTCCATGTGTTTTGAATTAGATAGAGAATCTTCTTTTTTCTTGAAGTTTTTAAGTGAAGAGACCCTAAGTTATGTTTAGTTATTAATATATAATTATGACATGTCTAGACAGCAAAGGTTCATTCATAAAAAAGTAGGCCCCAAGGACCTCAAGTATTGCTACAGCAGAGACCGAAGAATTGACAAAGTATACAACGAGGTGAATAACGCATTTTCAGCGGCTCGGCGCGGCGCAGCACGCCGCGTCTTAAACCGATCGATACCGTTCCCCCGCCGTAAGTTCCGATCGTAAGTGTGTATAATTTGCCCATCTTCGTTTCGACGAAATTGAATTTGTTTCGAGGTGGCTGCTTTATGAATAGGTCAATTTTGCACACTGTGCGTGATTTTCTTTAGGTTAGGAAGTACACGTATGTCGACCTATAATGTGCCAACATTAGTGCATAATAAATTGTCCGAGTACAAAAAAGATCGCTTAGAACCTTCGATTGTTCCCGCTAAGTTTCCCTTTATCACACAACATGTGATGTCAGGCACTTGCAGTTTGAGACACTGGCAATGATTTGTCTTTGAAATTTGCAAAATACCAGTTTTTAATGGCGCAAGTATTCAAGGAGCTTTAGACCGACACCTGGCCCCACAGGCGTAACTCAAATGAGGGGAACAGTACAGAGCCTTCGATTTCTGGACGGGGCACACAATGGGTTGTGTCGAAATCCGCATCAGTGCCTGTGGAACCTCCCCCCTCTCCCCCCCCCCCCCCCCCCCCCCCCCAATCATACTCACGCACCTGTTGGGGTTTGAACCATCAGGCAAAATGTGATTCAAACCACCGGACGGGCAAAGGGAAAAGGTTATTACTGACAGCATCGCTAGTATCCGAAGCCGCCTCAAAGTCAGCGCAACTTGTTCGCCTACTGCCCATTCCTCGCGTCATCTGTATTCCTTAAACCATCCTTGCTCGATTCTTCGACTAATGTATTCCATTCATTTACACACCGGGCGCATTCGTTCATTAGCGACGCTGCGAATTTAATCTTGCAGTAGGCGTTCCATTATGCATAGACCACTTGACTTAACCAATATTCAGCCTAATCGGGCCACTTACAAGGCCCCGTCTCGCACGTATCTCAACCTGCCCCGTCTGGCTAAAAATCACATAGGCCTATGCAAATATGGCAATTAAATAGCATTTTGGATCATTTAATCAAGTCAAAAATAGCGAGGGACGTAACATTATAGGTACGTGACGAAAGGGTTTCCGCGAAAAGTTATCCAAGATTCAGAATATGATAAGTGCATTCATTACGAACGCTGAAAAGAATAACATCTTCGATAACATGCATGTCGAGGTACAAGACTTATTACAGGTTTCATACACACCGCGTAGGGTATCGGCCAGTTGTAATTCCAGTCAAATAAAGGGGGAACATTTCTGTCTTTGAGAATACTTTTTGCTATCTTTAGTAAAATATCTTATAGCACACATCTATAAGCCCTACTTCTTCAAATGACAGAGAAAACGTAAATAAATTTTGACACACCAACATCTTTACAACAAATACCTCTGATCATTATCAAATCGAAGTTCAGTTTTTAGGTACTTTCTATTTTTGTTTTCTTTTTTCTTTCCTTTTTTTCTGCTATTTTTCCTTGTTTGGGTAATCCCTTTTCACTGGATTGCATGCACTAATCGCCTCCTGCGTATATACCTGCCTTGGTGCAAACACACACGATTGAAATGCCGCCTGATGATATCGTAGAAAATGAAATTGAACGAGAATACGGAGTTCAACAAATTAGCCGCCATTTGGCGAGATTTGAAGGAATAATTATTACCAAAACGGCAGAGCGCACGGAGAGAGGAAAAACTTGCCTCGGAACAAAAATGCTTCTGGTGTTTTGTAAAACTTGTCTAGGTATCTGAGTCAAACTACGACCAATGAACACCTAGCCGTCCCACTAATAAGCTCCTGTATAATACGCGTAGACTATATACATCTCTCTAATGCAATTTGAACTTGGGTGACGGGACGGATTCGAGTAAAGAGTAGAAATCAGTGACCCGTCAATGCCCTGATCCGATTGGGACCCGGTACGGTATAATGATCTCAAGGTGCCCGGGCGATGAAGAGAGCGCGTGGGGTGAAACAGATCAGATATGAAAAGTCCGTTATGCATAGGCGGCTGGCTAAATTAATAAAGGGGGAGGTAAGGGGGGGGGGGGTACCGGGGTTGAACCTGTCAAGCAATAGGTGTCTCTTAGCGTTCTCATGGTCCCGGCGGCGTAAACAAAACTGAGGATTATACTGTGCAGGCAGAGGGAGGATTCTCTTTGCGCTTAAAGGGAGCCTTGATGTAATAGCGTGAATAATTCCTTGATGCCAACCCTTAATTATCGGTCACCGCGTGGAGAGAGTGGCCTTGGTGTTTGACCGGCGCAATAATCACGGCGGCCGCTGATTTTGTGACCGCATCCAGCAAACCAAGATTCAATTTGGTACATTTGCGAGATTTGGTATAGTTTGGTATTCAAGCGTTAGCCTTTTTTGAAATCGTTTACAAGAAAAGCAAAGTTCGGTTTGTTGTATATAATTGTTTTTTATTTCCTTTTCCAAATTCTCACGCATAAAATGTAAAGCATTGAGATGTAAAACACTTCGTTTCGTGGTATGACTAAGTCTTAACCCCGACCCATGTTGACTCTTTGTTTCGTATAGTCGCGCAAGCTAATCCGACGTACAAGATGGTGCGGCATATTAGGGATATGTTGTTAAAGCTTTGAAAACTCTTTCATTGGTTCGTTTCGTTGTACAATTAAGTTTCGATCCCGACGCATAAGATGTACGACTGTCCTGTCACATTATACAGGGTGTTTAAAAAAAAAGGAAACCGAGCTTATTTTGTTGATTTCTCGGGTATGACTAATTATTTTGGAAAATGGTAACCACCGTCTGTTACATAACCATCAGAGAGAGAGAGACGTTATCAGGAATGCGTTCACAGCAATGAGAACCAGGGCAGGGATTTACGTTGAAAGGAATGGGGGGCATGTTGAAGGACAGTGGGGTTAACGGGGACAGTGACGAACCTTGATATGTTTTAGCAATTGAATAAATGACTTTGATAATGTACGTCCTGTTGTTATTTTCAACATGCTGAAAACTGTCAGTTGGTCTTATGGTGCATGTGCACCAAGGCCATTTCTGGCATGTCAGTTACATCACTTGGTGCTCAGTCATCCGTGACGGTAAAATGGAGTTCCTGATGTCAAAAAAAGAAGACACGGTTATGGAACAGATGGTGGTTACCATTTTCCTAAATAATTAGTCATACCCGAGAAATCAACAAAATAAGATCGGTTTTCTTTTTTGAAACACCCTGTATTGTTCAAATTTTAATTACACCTGATCCGATTATCGTTGTATAAATCATTAAGGCTCTACTTAAACGTAGACGTATTACATGATATTGTTTGATGTTCTAAACACTGACCCATTAGATGTGCAACATTACCTTCTATATTGATTCTTCGTTTCGTTGTATCATTTAGTTCTAAATCCTGAGACATCAGATTGAAAACATTATGTTGTAATGGCTTTGATAAATCCCATAATGTTATCACGCAACCGTGTTGGGGCTTGTCAATCAACACGTGATAACTATAATGACTCATTACATTTAAGTGCGTTAAAGGGGACAGGTATTTACCGCATAATGTGAGCCTTTGAAGAGTTTAGAATAGTAGTTATGGGTATCAAATAGTTTATCCTGAGTCGTTCCCGCTTCATTCAGTTTTCATGGTTGGATACTGTATTCCAAAGCTGTTTCTGATTATAACACACAATTATTTAAATTGAATAAAATATAATTAAGTTACAAGTATAGGCCTATTTTAATACAGAAAATACTGCGAAGGCCACTCAAGTATCACTGATGCCAACAAAGGAATACAATGTATTTATAAGTTTCTCCACACTCTCAGCACACATGGTATTGCACATGCATTATTGACGCAAAGAATTTGTCTTTAATACGAAGCTCTGCATTATAAACTGTGTAGGCCTACCAGGTGATGTCCAGACTTAGTTAAGACGGAGACAATTTCTAATAATTACGATTTTCATATCACAAAATTACAATCAGTGTTTTTAATCAAACGCTTATATACAATGCATGAAATCATTCCCCCAAAAAAATATGAACACGGTATTGAATCTTAATGAGATGAAATGTCCTTTGCAATATTTGAAATAATAGTCGGGTGCCTTCCAGACTTACATGGTTATAATACCAGTTCGTCTTACAGGTTTATATATTTTGAAGGAAAGTGAAACGGGCACCCATGTTCAGGTTTCTGAATCAAGTTTGTATCGCGCTGTAGAGTCAGTTTCGGCCGGTGCCTCTTAACATTAATTACAAATGTAGGCAGCGAAAAAATATCATTAATGTTACTCTTCACTGTTCTGTGTTTCATGAGACATTGTATTTTGGATTTGATATCGTTGAGATATGAACATTCTTCCCTAAAAATCAAAAGCTCTTAAGAACAGTTGTGGGCCCAGACACGCTAGATCAAGACATGTTTAACAGGCCCATACGTGTATTTTAAATGGGTCGTTACTTTTACGGTATGAAATTGTCATTTCGTCATGCTTTATGTCTGCCCTCCTAACAGAACGTTTAATTTCAGACGTGACTGACTCTACGCGTCATATGTGACAATTATTTGTCCAAATGTGAGTATGCGAAAGTTTGAGTAAGAACAAAAAGTGTATACCTTTATTTGCTTATTGAATAAATGCAAACAATAACACACAATAGGCGTGCTACGCGCCTAAAAAATGAAAAGGACGTCTGAATGGAAATATTTGAGACGTCTTAAGACAGTTTGCCCCGGCATCTTAAAAAAACTTTGGCATGTCTATGCTTTCAGAGGTGATGTTGTTTAATTCCGATAGACCAGGAAGTCACGCTCGGCTGACGAGATGAGTTAATTTGCACTGACTTAACAAGAGCAGTCGTGATATCTTCGTCACGCCTCGTTTGAAAAATACCGACCGCGATTTCTCAAATTTGCTCCCCTTTTGGAAAATTACAAAAGGCTCCTGATTTCTTGCAGGAAGTTCAAGATTAATCAACTTTCAACTTCCTATGGCGCTGCGGGCCATGTTTCAATGACGGCGGCAAATTGTAATTAGGAAGGGTCTCGACAGGGCGGTGTGAAGACAAATGATGCACGCTTCCTGTAGAACTTTCTAGAAAACATGCAGCGTATTTTGCATTTGGTTTCTATGATATTACATAAAAGCCCATCATGTTTTCAAACTTTCAAGTTTGATAAGTTGTGAAATATTAGAGACATGAATGGGAAAAAAAAACTGGTCGTTACACATTAAAATTCTACCTGAGAGAATATTTTGATACATGACAATTATATCAATAACAAGCATGGAATATGGTGTGCCCCAAGAGGTGCTTTATCTGTTGCAGTACATTGCACAAGACAGAAATGAAAGTAGGACATCACTGCATGAAGTATAATCCTCTCCATTTTGCAAAAACGGGGGTATTGAATTAGGTTTAATGTCCCTGACAATAATCGATTCGTAGACTCTTTCAGAATTCGAATATACATACCTATTTCATTTTACACATGTCATGGGGTTAGTAATCAATACATCTCTCATCCCTGCGCTAAGCAGAAAGGGATTGGTCCGATCTCTTAATTCAAATTTTGTATATAGCAGCAGGAGTCATTAAAGTGGTATTCTTACCTTTTACAAACGGTGTCTTTTCAGTGTCCTTAGCAAAGGCAACTGTGGGGGAAAAAAAGTAAAAATAAACAATTCTGTTGTCTTGAATATTAATGCATATAGCTTAGGTGCTGAAAAGGGTTAGTGGTATTTCAACTTGAGACAACCTTTTTGCTCCTTTTGTGAAAGTGCTGAAAAATAATCAAAGATTTGGTAAATCATACAATCAAAACATTTCAGTATTGGTTTTAATTAAACGGGAAAACATAGGTTATAGAATCGAGTCCACTTTGTCATCGTACGTTAACTACTGAATACGTCCACGCTGTGGTAACCTCGAACTATTTCCTCTGGTAACCACAGTTCAAATAGCCCGAAGAAAAAAAGGAAAGTCGATAGCCTTCAACTGCAGCACTACACCATCTGCCAAGGATTGAATTAAATATCAACATCTATAGAAGATCAAATCTGCTACAATTCCCCCTAAAGACTAGGACGCAATTCAATAGCACCTGCTATTTTGATTCGGTCATTTGTTTTTCTGGGTTTTTTCACATTAACGTGAACGTTAGGTGGAATTAGATACATTTGAATGCGGGTAACTTTTAGAGCTTTTTATTGCTTTTCAAAAATTTAAAAGCACTGGGTATTTTTCATGTTCTGTTAAATAGAAAATGAACGGTCCTTCGTTTGATATATCCTCCTCCTCGAAGCTGGGCCTATAGCCATCAAGCTCAGTTACACGTAGTCAAGTTGGCATGTTTACTTAAAATACTCTCATATTGTTAAATGCCATGCCGTCTTCGTGATGAGTTCTTTCTTGGTAGGTATCAGCTTACTGAATAGTGGTTGATAATTATGTTCCTCCAATTCGTGTATTAAGGTTACTGTGTGAGACGTTCATTGTATGTACAGCTATAGGCGCTGTCTTGATGAAAAGGGGTATGGTACTGTTTCATTTGTACATTGTGAGTGGGTATGTAATTCGGTCGGTGACGTAAGTAATGTATGTTCCCGTCACCCTACGATTGTTATAGTATTGCTACCAAACAGTATCTGTGAGTTAGCAGAATACATGATTATCTCCTTTAATGTTATGTTCTTCTCGTGTCACGTTGATCACAACAGAAACCAGGAACCTCGAGACAACCAACACCCATCCTACGCCAAAACATGAACGTGATAAACTCCCCCAAAGCGTCTTCTATTGCCATTTAAACTTTTCACAAAATGTCAGAAATATTTAACATCTTTCTATGCTCTTTTATTTTTCTCACAAGTTAGCCTACAAAAATGTATTACCTCCCAATATTTCGTCCGGAGAAAAATCCTGTAAAGCGGCGTCATTTGTTTACGTAATAAAAATTGTGTTCTGTATTAAGATCATAGCCGAGCAATATTCTCTCGGCATAGTTGCATAAACCCACTTGTCTTGGAGGGACTTTGTGATTATCTACTCTTTCAGTGGCGTTGTAACCATCCCTCCTTCACCTTGGCCATCCCTAACGGTCTCCGAAATCCAGCCGGCCAAGTAGCGGATATTTAAGAATGTGCCCCTCTTCAACACATCATTCAGGGAATAAAAAAACACCTCTTGATTTACTGCACGGGCAGCGAAGACGAAGGAATTGAAAACATCCCACATGCTTCTAGATGAACGTGCATAATCACTTCATTACCGGTCAGGCAAAAGATCTGTTTTGCAGAAGTACGGCCACGCTATTTCTTCTCTTCTTCTCTTCTTCTTCTTGTTGGTCCTTGTAAGGAGAGCACTACGCTCCGTCTCCCCCGAATGCATAATCGGGACCCGCATCTGCATTGTACATCGCACTTGATCGCGTTCGGCCTTGGGGTGTTTTTTAACTCCGAGCGGCCAGCGGTGCGAGCACGGGGATACCAAGTGGCGTGGAGGGTGACACGGTGACACCACCGGCAAGTTGAAGCGACGGATCTCGGTGAAGATGTTTATCGGTCTGGTGACCAAAACATATTTGCTTTCACCAACTTCAAATTGTTGTAGTGTCTTCTTTATCCCCAATTTGTCATTAAAAAAATTATAGTCGTCATTCTGAAGCTCAAAAAACATTCACGTGAAAATTTAAAACTTAAAATATAATTTTGGGTTTAAGATCGAGAATACAAACATTTTAGACTATTTCGACATGTTAAAATGAAAGTGACAAAATCCGATTAATATATTTATCTTGAATTATTAAATTATCTCTGGAAATTTTGGGGGTCATTAATAAACTTTGAAGATATTTAAGATGAACCTTTACAACAGTTTTCCGTTACCTCAGAAACCACTGCAACTATTCCATTGTGTGTTTGTGTACACAGCCGTCACTGAAAATATGGCAGCAGATGTATAGCAGCCTTTTTAAAAGACGAATCAGACGTGAATTGGATCATTATTGTTTGTTTAAGAGGAAAAACTGTCGTAAATGCAAATAGTGCACTAAAATCCGATACCACAAAGATAAAAGTTGATTAAAAGTGCGTCACTTACCGTGCAAATAAGGTAGAACCAAAACTGTAAGAACGCTTGTCCACGCAAACATCCTGACGCTGACCGATCCTGACATCGTTCATCAACTCAACTGCTATCTTCGGTAGACGAACATTCATATACGGCCGGTGCGCGTGGACGTGGCCACGTACCGAAGCTAACACACTAACGTGCGGCGTGAAATCAAAACTGCTGTTCCCGTGCTAATATTTACGAGTGTGTTGCCGATGAGATGCCGGGCGAATTGGGTTTGGTTGCCGGCAGGCTGCCGGTAGTAGGAGAGTCCGACTCGGCAATGATAATGTCCAAGGGATGGTGCACGAATGCGTACGAGATTTACATGAGTCCAGCCTATAGCTATATCAAATCAGTTCACGCATACACACCAGATACACAAACTGTCAGCATAACTAGCAGGTATACACATAATTTCGTATTCATAAGATTAGCAACCGCAACATTTGCAGGTAGGGGCAGCGAAATGAAGCTCAACAATAATTGTGGATACACGCTCGATTATTATACAGTACTGACTTTCGAATCGTATGCGCGATTAATTTTACAAAATCCAAAACTTCACAGCGGTTGGCAGTGCGGGAGTGAAGGTTGGATTATGCGTTGGGAGCAAGATCAGTCTAGCTGGTAAGGTGACGATAACGAAGTAACAAGCTGATTCCGTTTCTGTTTGCCTAGGGCAATGTGACCGTGCGATGCATGTTCACGCGGAGGCTGATCCGAAGACAGTTCCCGGCTAGAGTCCGGACCATCTACCTCCACTATGGCGTGAGAGAAAGTTGCGAATGCCCATTCACGGACAGTCCGTCTGACAGAAAAACAAACAAGCGATGACTTCTTTATTACTGACGCCGCCCAGTGTCACGATTCACCCGGTAAATGAGGCCTTTTATCCCCGCAATCGGGTCCGGACAATCACCGCGAGGTGTCGTGTTCGGTAACCCAACCGTGAAGTCGCCATTGAGATCATTCAACAACTGCTAACTGTCATCTCGAAAACAACACTTTATAAACCACACGACTCTCGGAATGACCATCACCGAAAATAATTCCAACGTCATGAAGTGGTCACCCGACTGAGACAGTCCCACTTCTGGACTTCTACTAGACTGGTACCTGCCTGGCAAAGACTTGTGACAGGTAGCAGTCTTCATGTGCACGTAACCCGTGATCACGTGATAAACATTCAGCTGATGCGCACATGCAAATTAATACTTCACATAAGTCACACTGCCTGCATACCAGTACACTTCACAAAGATCATCAGTCGCAAATGTTGCACAAACACTATAGTACATAATACAATGTATCATGTTAGTACAATTATTGGTAAATTGAGGTATAACGCCAAGTGAAATCCAAATACAAACCCGAGCAAAGGTGTTTTGTAGCTTTGAAAGAGCGGCCGCATGGTTAAACGTCTCAGTTTAAAACAACAAGTGCTAGTACACAATAAGCTCCGGCCCTCTTGCCTGAAAGTCATGCATGAAATGATTGTGCGAACAAGAGCTTAAAAATCCTGATTACTCTTAAGCATTTTAAGGTTTAATTGTAGACTTACCGGTACACAAATCTGGGTTTCTCACTGAAGCAATGCGAGAAATTAACCGGCAGTGGAAAAAATATTATTTGCAATTAACACTACAATGTTGACTTCTCCCCTCTCGTCTTTTTTTTAATTCTCTCTTTTTTGAATTGCTTTTTCGGAGGGAGGGGAACGTCCACCCTCCTTTCACGACGCCCATAGCTGAGTTACCTAAATTAGAAGTTAACACCCGTGGAGAAATTCAAACTTACACATAAACTGAAAACCGAATGTATTGTTTTTCGTACGGTTTGTGATTGACCTCTTGCTTAGCCACTGATGATGATTACGGCTATCCCCTGACGCCATACCTCGTTATCTCTCCAGTGATTGATTTCCAAACCAGCACAATTGCCTCGTGTTTGTCATCAATTCATGATGCCTTGAAATCACAGTTCATATCATTCCTGTGGCACGAGCTCTAGACTAGATAAGTCAGTGAGCCGTTCAAGTGAAAGTACCGCTTAAAAACTTAACATGTAAAATAAGATGTTCACTCATTACACGCAATATGCGTGACCTTTTGCATGTTAAACTATTTTGTTGTTACTAAATGTTGTGAATGCACAGTGTTCCATGCTATAGGAATATAGTCTGGAAACCGAATTACTCCCCCCCCCACACACTCCACTCCCTACCCCCCAAGGGCGGATCCAGAACACAATTTTTTGGGGGGACAAAAACATTTTTGGATTCAATGTTGGATTCTAGATGCTCTGTGGTGCGATCTGAGGCAATTTCTGACCACTTTAACCAATGTGGTTTTTTTTGAGGAAAAGATGGTGGTGTACTCATTGCCTGCCTTTATTGCGATGTCACATAAAAAAATAAAAAATTGGTCTCGTTTTTTTTGGGGGGGGGGCATGGCCCCCTTTGCCCCCCCCCCCCCGGATCCGCCCTTGCTATCCCCAGGGGCGGGGCGAGGTGATCGGGAAAGAGGGCGCTTGCCAGTTTGAGCTGTCACGCCGTTTCGCCACCAGAGGGAAACTTTCATTCATGTTTACACTCTGTGCATTGCAAAGCTTCACAGGAACACTTTAGCGTGGTATCGATCATGTTTAGGCATAATGTTATTTCTGTGAAGCTCCGGTAGGCCTAGGTCGCTCGCTCTCTCGTTCAACTTGTATTTACCCTTGAATTTAAATATTCAGACACAACGCCAAATGCAATGACTCCCACTAATGGTCGTTATAAAAGACAAGGGTAATTGAGTTGATTTGTCAAGATCTGAAAAATTAGCCACAGTTGTATCAATAAATTAAACACCAGAAGCAATAAACAATCTGATAAAATATGAATTCTACATGTTATCATTTTGCAGTTGAGCAGAAGGCATCGCAAAAAATATTACAAGCTTAAATGATGATGAGCCGAGTGCACGATAAGGCACGGCACCATTAACATTCCTCACGATACTAAACATTTATTCAGCTGATGTTCTCAATCATATGGAGGTTGCGGCGACGGTACTCCTCTAAATATAACTTGAGGCTATGGTGATCACGTCGGCGGCAGACATTTCTAGTGTGATCATTTCCCCCTATCGCATTGCTCTTCAGATGAAAGTATATCGAATGTTGCATGCATTTTTGGCGCGAGAAATATGATTTGAAGGTTTGCATCAGTGGACGTTTGCGGGTAACAAAATCAGGTGACATCAGCACTCTTTCTTGGAGTTAGGGGTATCTGACAAGAAGTGGTATAAACGTTTGGGCAGTAGGCCTACATGCTGTGTTCAGAGAGAGGAAGGAGATTTCTCGACAATTCTTATTCAATGTTGTCCTACGAAATTTACAAGAGGAGACAAGCCTATAAAGCTGGACACATGACACAATGATGACTATAGGCTGTTCATCTGCGAGCAACAAAAATTGAAATCATGCATGTTGCACGGCTTACATTTTCGTCTGAGATCTAATTGAGCCACGTGAGATAGCTATTTGTATATGAGGAACACACCTATAGATATTGGAGCGAGCCGTGCATCTTTTTACTATTCATTTGTCTAACTCGTCCATTTTTGGTTGCGAAGGGCGATTTTAAAGGTTACGTAACACTTTATTTTGAATGAAACTACTTGTACACACACATGTTCACATTGGCGGGCGAAATCTTTAAAAGTTAATTTCTCACGTTTGGAAGACCGTATCTTCATGCAACTGTCAGAGTTTATTTCCCTTATAATGATCCAAGTATGTGCTAAAAATCGTTGTGATATGTTCTTTACTTTTCGTTGAAATTGGAAAAATAGGTCTGACTACGTGCATATTTGAAAGCTCAACACTGGCTTTAAGCAATGTCTGTCAATCTTTTCAAGCCTCACAAATGTTAATAAGGTTCCTATCCATTATGGTGTGCAGTAAAAATGTGCATGAAAGTCTCCTTCACGAGTTATTAATTGATAAATATCACCCTTTTTGCCGGCTTCCATTGGTCGATACCGAGACCAACGCCACGTCACGCCAGGTTACGCTAATGAATATGCTAATATACCAGTCGTGCTGCGCTAGGCCGAAATTGGTCAACCGTAGCGCCTACGGCGCTCTGAAAACCATGCAAGTGGGTTGGGTCGCAAAAATCCTCGTCGAGATTTTCCTTAGAGATAAATCGAGCTGTAACACAAGCGTTAGCAACAACAGATTAAGCTGAGATTTGGTATATACTTAAATGATATAAGTGTTCAACTACTCGTGAAATAACAACCTTCGTAAATTCCTGGAAATTGATATAACACATAGATTTTGGGACGTTTTCGAACGATTTCTTCCAGACTTGAAGATCTGCTTTACCACTAACCATGCAGTATTGAGGTTTCGGCATCGATGACGGCAATTTTGTCACTGACGTGAAGTTTAGAATTTCTTCTTCCGTTATAATTTAGCATTTCAATCATACTTGAGCATATCTTCTGAGAAACACAACGTCCAAAAGGCCATGTTTTTGGGGGTTTTTTTTTTGGGGGGGGGTGGTTTCACGAATTTCACTGCTCTGTTACAGCGTCTAAGTACGTACTTAATCGGATTAGCTTTACTTGACAACCAGCCAAGCTTCACCCTCGCAACCATATGGCTGTGTAGGCCTATAGACATCAAGGATACATTCAGGTCTGGAAATACATGTAGTTCCTAAATAACCAGGCGATTTATGCATCTTAGGGTAATCACACTACCGAAAAAAGGAGGTTGGGCTAATAGGTTAATTTTTTACCACATACATTCCATACCATACCACATACCAACTGCCTGCACTTGGGGCAAATTCAGTACAAACGCTTGCAATTTTAAACTGGGCATGGGCAAAAGACATTGCCATGCCCGACAGGTTTTTTACCTAACAGGGAATTCGTCCCTTTGTTGGCCGCTAAGTTTCGCGTTCGTCTGATGTAACACAGTATTGATGATGATCGATCAGGATTTCGATTCACGCACAAATAAGGTAACTTTTCACATAATTGGAGATTTCCAATATGATATTTCCAATATTATAAACTGTATTGCTTATCTTTGAGAGGAAATAAAGGATTCATTAATTCAGCATTTTTAAAATGAGCACCTAAGGTACCACCAATTCAAACTTTGCTTGCAAACATGTAACAGTTTTAAGGTTTGATTATAGTTGTAATTAACAGTTTATATCTTAATATATGGGGTGTGTGAGGTCTAATCTGGTTCCCATACGAGATTTATCTGCCTATTTTGACAAGTCTTGGGTCTTGTATGCGCCGATATCACGTAAGTAAATAGTTGTATTAATCGTCGGATTTGAAGAGCGTCCCCATTGAAAGTATGGTACGAGCCCCCCCCCCCCCCCCCCTTCCCCTTTTTATTTTACGGAGGCCAAGTGTCCGGAGAAAAAATCTGTCTACATTTCAGAATTTTTGGCTGATGAAAACACCCCCTGCAAAAATTCCTGGATCCGCCCCTGCGATATTATCGTCACGTGTCAGGAAACCAGACTAAGTTAAGAAATTAAAGTCCTGTGGTTTAAAACGATGTAGGGCCTACATTTTTTTAAACAACATTTTAAACGTAATCGCAGTGTGTGAGGTCGTACTAATCTAGTTCCCATACCGAGCAGGTTCAGAAAATGCAGAAGTTTACCTTTTGTTTCGTTGATATTACGGCATTATCGTCACGGGACAACAACGTTTAGAAATTAAACTCCTCTAGTTTACATTTAACTACGTTTTTTAACTAACAGTTTTCGTAATTGCTTTTATTTTACTAAATCTGGTGGGTTTTTTTTCTCAAGATTTTCTCTTTTCATTTTTAAATACAGTCGAACACCTTTATAGCAAGGTCCTTAAGACTTTACAAATAACCTTGTTTGAACAGGTACCTTGTATTAACAGTAATGGAAAACAAAGAAAAACAAAGACTCGGGACCTCAATTGTTCAAGTCCTTGTTATTAGCAGGATGTGCGGTATTAACAGTGCCCTTCTTATCAGGGTTCGACTGTAAATCTTTTGTGTGTGGCAGAAATTCCATCAAACGAATTTTAGTTATTTATTTCCGTTTGGGGTTTTTTTTTGACGCATTTTTTATTTGGCATTAACTTGCGCAAAATCTGAACAGCCAGTGTTTCCGCATTGAAAATTGTCTTCTTCAAGCCTTCTTTTCCAAAAATATTAAATGTTCATATATGGAAACTTTTCGGGATTCATCGTTAATGTCTCTCAAACATCCCGCAAAATGAAATGCACCCTGCCTTAAACGCGGTGGACTCGAACCCTATCAGGATCAGGGCTTTTTTTGGGGGGGGGGGTGTCTTCCCTGGAGAGCACAAACACCACTCTCTGGGCGCTTTCGAATCCCTGTTCTTGACAACACGCGTGTAACACGAGAACGTGTTCTCGAGCTGGTTGTTACGAACGCGCGGATGCGTGTCGCATCGATATAAAGCAATGCAAAATGGCCGACAATCGTCTGAATTTGTACTTAGGCCTATTCCAAATGAACGAGGACGACTGTTGCAAAACCGGACATGCGGGGATGAAATTGCAGACCTGCACTATAATGGTATTCTTATTCCAATCATTAGGGTATTAGCAAAAAAAAATCACACAAAACAATTTACGAATCTGCACAGTCCGCCATTTTGTTCAAGCTGCACCTCGCAGAACCCTCCATCAACCGGGGAGTGAAAAAATCGATCCGCGAACGCCCTCTCGGGTCTGTTCGTCACGTTCGAGACCGCTGTTCTCGTGTCGGGTTAACCCGAGTGTTGTCAAGAACAGGGATTCGAAAACGCCCGGGGACCCCCCCCCCCCCCCCCCCCCGAGTCTAAGGGCTACCAATACAGCAAGGGTAAATTCATCCATGGGCTCACCAGAAATTTGATGTTTGGTCACGTGAATCCAATTATCAGCAAATAGCTTTTGGCCGCACTGTATGTATATTTCTTGTTAAGATTTTCCAAATATTCGGCAGAAATGTTGGTTTCCCTACGTTAGCATTAAGCTGCACCGTGGCCACCATGAGAGGGCGCTGTTTTCATTTTTTTTTGTCTGAGGACAATAGAGGCTGGCCCTTTGGATCAAGCAATAGGTGTAGAAAAGTGACAATTAAATCCAAACAAAGGGATGTGGGGATAAAGATATGTCTTGGTGGGGGGCGGTCTTTATGCAGTGTTTCATCACCTCTTCCACAAAAAATCAGGCACCACAACGAGGGGAGGTTTTTCACATAACATGGACATTATAATACCTACAGTTGTATAGGAGACGAATAAGTGGTTTCTTTGAGTTGAACTTAATTTTAATAATAATTCACAGTCACAGGCAACACAATGTGGCCAAATTCTAAACATCATTTACAGTAACTGCTAAAAACATTGAATAAATACAAATATTTACATCTTTTCTAATATAATATTAGAATTGTTTATTATAAATAAATGGATACTTATGAATATTATTCAATTCTAAATTCAAAACGCCTTCAATATTCTGTGAGCACTCTGTTTTATCACAAAAATACTGAATGGATGTATGGATAATTCATAAGAACAAATTCAATACACAAATATTCATACAAAGAACAAACTGGATGTATGAATATTCATACAAAGAACAAACTACAGCATGAATAATTCATAACTATAATGAATAATTCATAAGCTGATCCCACTTTGGGGTCAAAACGACAGGAAAAAATAAATAATATCAACAATTTCAGGGTGTTTAACAATGCCTAGGACCTCTGCATCAATCATGTGTTGCTGATCTTCTGCACAGTAAAACCATTCTTGCCGATCACAACGTCCACAATGGGGCCAGACACCTTGGGCAAATCTTTCACGTGAGGAATCGTATCGATGTCCATATTCTGAAGATCAGGAAATCCTGTTCAGTTTTGGGGAGAAAGAAGCGAATGTGAGTTTATATAATTCATTTTTTTCACAGCATTTGTGCTGGTCCCAGAGAGAGGGTAATCCAAGTCCTTTTTAACCTGATTAACTGACTGACTGACTGTCGCTTGTGAGTTAGCCTGGATGTTGGCTGTTAAACGGAATGTACATCATTGGCTTTTGCTGTAATTTCAGAAATGAACTATTTGAGGGGTTAGTATAATAGATCAGATATTGTTACACTGACAAGTTTGAAGTTTTGTGTTCGAAAATACTGGAAAAACCAAGAAAAACAAAATATTCAAGTAGTCTGGTTCCCTGACTCCACTAAAGATGAAATGGATCAATTTATAGATGCCAGAAAATTGTAAGGTAATGGAACCAGTCTAACTGGCCTGCACCCGTTCATGAACATGTAACCAATAGCAAACAAAATTTGGACCCCAAAAAATTGGTAAATTTGGAGCAGTAGTTAAAAAATAGTTAGGTTTTTCCAACGGTGGTCGGCCGACCACCGTTGGAAATTTATACAACAAATGCCACTTTTCTTGAAAGTGACTTCACACATGGTACCATAACTTTACAGGATGCTTTAGACTGTCATTTACCAACATCCTAGTAAGGTATTTCGTAAAAAATTGGTAGTTTTGTTTTTCGATGTTTGCAAATGTTGTATATTCCCTTTAAAGAGAGCCAGGCAGTATTATCGCATATTGGATAACCCCATAATGGGCTCAATCTGGCCCACCTTGACGTCCAGTGAATAGCCATTCGGAATCATTTGAATAGCACTGTGTGCACTCAGGGACCAGCTTTACTAGGCTTGCCTCGTCTTGTTGGAAGAGGACTGTACATTTGATTTTGTAAGAAAATAGATCTAAAGCACATAGGGAACCTGACTAGGTACACATAATATATTTTTGGTTGAGCAATACAATGACCTGTTGAGGATAACCTTTCCTGCAACTTCTCCTAGTTATTAACTTGCATAACTCCTAATGTTCAGTCGATTCCACGAGGATTAATCAAAGATGCACGCATATATTTGAACACGTAAAACGATAACTTTATTAGTTTAAATGGGTTTTTACCTGTTGAATCCATGTCATAGGACTGTCGGCTTGCATGACGGCCTCTCTCATTGGTTCTGCTTTCTCCAGTTTTATCTTTGCTCCTGTGAGATATGAAATCACAGTTACCTTTGTGATAATCTAATAAAACAAAGCAAGCCCAGTAAAACTGGCCCTAGAAGGCACAGAATGTTTTTAACATGTTTAAAATCAATTCAGAATAGGTTTGGCTGGAGGTCCTTCCATTCATTTTGCCTACACGTTGGGCTGGATTCGGTCCATTCATTGGCATTTGGGGACAAACATATTTTG
>NW_024037072.1:9891679-9967564 GCF_015706575.1 Patiria miniata | reverse complement strand
TTATATAACTTAACAATGGTGTTTTATTGTGTGCGCCTTAACAGGCGACTCCTGTATAGGCGTCTATCGCTAACTCTTACGTGGACACAATTGTTGGCTGCTTATTCTAACTCTTACTGGCCAGTTAACTCACTGACTGACCACTCACTCACGAACTAACATGTCATGCGCTTCTGCTGCTTGTGACTCCACTGGTGACTGACCGAGTGAGTGAGTGTCACGCGCGCGGCTGACGCACCCTTTTATACCCGCGGGCAGTGCGTGCATAGACAGTAGTAGCGCAGAGACCACCGACGAGGGCACCAGTACCCTAGACTTGAACTATGTCCAATGTTTTGTTACAATGACAACATTGGTCATAGAGTGCACAAGCCACTCCTATATACCTGGAACAACCCCCATTGGGGTTCCATGATGTGATTTACCTATTCGGTGAATAGCACAAAACACACACGGTTAAAATGTATTAAGAAAGTTGTTATTGAAAAATACCACGGAGCAATTTGGAATCTTTTTAGAAATGATAGGAAACCATTCATGGGAAAAAAAACATATAAAATGTCCCATGGTAAAAAGCCAATGGGAAAAATCCCATGCTACATGGTGTCCAATTCACCATGCAATTCCCATGGGGACCTATGGGAAAATTGGGAACTACATGGGAGAATTCTGTAAGGGTGTACCTTTCTGACTGACCGATTTGCTGATGACCCCACCCAAACCCAACCCAATCGACGCGACCCAACCGGCCCTAACTGACCGACTGACATTATACTGTCACGACTTACTATCTGGCAACTGAATGACTTGTGACATAAATACTTGGCTACGTACGGCTTGAAGTTACAAACATGTCATGGTAAAAGTGGTCGCAGCCGCTATACATCAAGAGTGTTATTTGACCCAGAAAAGGTGTCATCTTTGACCAAGAAAAGGGTTAGGCCACATCCTGTGTTCCTTGTCAAGCTGACAAGGACGCGTTGTTTCGAGTGCAGACACGTGTGTAATTTCAAGCCGTAGCCGCGTAATTTGGACACCCCACAAGACTGGTTTTAATTTTCGACTGAGATCAGGCGAAATCAGGGCAGTTATGTTCTATCATGAGTGAACAGATGGCTAGATAGGCCAATCCGCGCTGAGTTCCATGGACATGTAGACAAGGATCAGTGGATGTACCAGTTGGTGGATGTGAGATAGTTGGATCGGAATGTAATGGCTGAGCTGCCAACGTACACTGCTGTAGATGTCCTGACGGCCCACAGGTTACAGAGCCGTTGTGTATGGGGCGTCACATGCCACTGTTCTGAGCTGTTTATTAATCCCAGGTGTCAGGGTGTTGTTTAAAGCCGTTAAGCTATTGTATAAGCCTTAACCTTTGTCCGGATTTTTAAACCTGAATAGCCAATACTGTCCGCATTTATGTTCCTATAAAACCTCCATGCCTGGCTTTTCTTTCTGATGTTAAGCTATTGTATAAGCCTTAACCTTTGTCCGGATCTTTACCCTGAATAGCCAATACTGTCCGCATTTATGTTCCTATAAAACCTCCATGCCTTGCTTCTCTTTCTGATGTATTTAATGATCCCCATATTTTAATAAATAGCCAAGACCAGCCTTTTCCCAGACACTCTGTATACATTGTAACACAGAACCTTGGAAGAAACCACAGCCTGATGACCACTAACACGTGTCCCTACATCATGTTACCCCCCATGCAGACCCTCCTATAACCCTAAAGGGGCCGGGGGCAGAATCCGCCCCCTCAACTTTTTCCGCGATAGCTTTAAACAAAATTTGCGACCCGAGCTGGTCTGACTTTTTAGCCTCGAGCCATGCGCATCTTTTGATACCAAAAACATATGAATCGGACAACGAGTTGCCACGCAGCGAACATTTTTCCGGCGCTAGTACGCGCCGTGAAAAATGAATTCCACAACACGTGGTCTACACAGAGCAGAATTACCATTCATGAATATGAATAATTAATTAGCAATAATTCAAAACCCTTTGACCTATAGTCATGAAATGTCTTGTATATGTTCATGATAAGTCGTTCTATGCATGTACCGAGTTTCAAAATGTTTCGTCACTTGATGGCCGAGATCGTGGGGGGGGGGGGGTTCCAGAAACCGCCCCCCCCCCGGCTGAGAGATGATCAAAATAGCCAGGCCCTTTTAGGGTTAATGCCCTTTAATTATAATTCACTGTCTCTTCCTTAACCCTTTGGCTCCCAGGAGAATAAAGTACCATGAGTCTCCATTACCAGGAGCGTTTGGAAACATTTCATTGTGTAGCGCCCTCGCATTTCATGCATGGAGGACAGAGCCAATAGTCTTGTGCCCTAGACCTGACAATTATTCCCGACGCTCACGTCTAAATTGTAGGTCAGGCAGCCTCCGTGGCTAAAAAATAAACATGACGACATTGACGGCCCTTTTTCAAAGCTCGGCTCCGTCTCCGATTTCACTTTATCACTTATAGATTTTTACTGTTCTGATCAAATTTGTAAATAAACCACTTGCTTTATAATATCATAAAGTTACGATAATACTGTTTGATTTTTCTGTGAGATAACATTGACTAATGTTGATCTGGAATCTTCAAAATTAGGCACCCAAATAGCACTGTTAGCAGGTTGAGCCGAATGAAGACCGAGTTTTGGAAAATCTCGGTAACGGTCGTCAAATTCAAAATAGTCCATGACGCAGCAAAAAGTTCGCCCATACGATTCGAGTATACTACTTGATGCACAAAATCGTCGTTGAATTCCAAGTTTTCGTAATAATAATAGAATTTAAAATAAGTAATTAGCAGTTAATTAAGCCTATATTATACTCGGAAATACTCTGGCGCTATCCAATTGTCGACGAAATGAACTCGGCAAACCTCGGACATTTTCGGAAAAAGGAGGAATTCCTCCCGTTTTAGTCACGTGACGTAAATTGTAATACAATGTATTACCGGAGGCTACCTGACCTAGATTCATCAGGAATAGTCAGAATCTTTTGGTCTGGGAACCAGACTACAGAGCCCATTGCTTGCCCAGCAATGTAAACAATATGTGAACTTCTTAACCGCCTTCATGTTTATTACCCTTAATGTGTTTACCAAGATTATGTAACCGGACACGCGCAAGTTCAAGCCCCCCCCCCCCCCTTCAATGTTGTTGGAAATCGGGCGTTCAGGCAGACTGGTCAATTCCCCTAGCAACATTGCATGGGGGGGGGGGGGCAGGAATAATGTTTATATTCACATAGTTGAGTAGTCTGTTTGATATGCTTCAACCATGGAGTTATAACAATACACAACGCATGATGCCAGAAAGACATTTCGTCGAGAGGGGGCGCTATTTACATTTTCGCAAAATGCAGAATGGTTTGGTACCAAAAGGAAGAAAGTGGTGTCGACTTTGGTGCCAAAAGGAGCCCTGGGAGTGAAAGGGTTAAGAAGTCAGACGTACCTCTTCAGACTTCCTTATAACTTAATTGGCTCGAGCTAGATCTCTTTCCTGTATTTCTCCATTGTCATTCGCTCCAGTCCGCACCTCAAACAAACTCAAAGTAACCAAAACACTGGAACCGGTAAAGTAATCTACCACCCAGGCAAATGTTTAGTGTAACACTGTCTTTACAGTTTTTGTTTGGCCAATGTGCGAGCGCTTCCTACTTGTAGCTCGACGTAGAGGAGCTATTTTGGTATGCGACGGTATGGCACAGGAACTGCATGACCTGCCCATACTGCTACTACTAATAATAACAATATATTATTTTTATTGAACCCATTCCATTCAATGTACACAAACGCATAACAATTATAAAAAACTTTAATACGTTGAAAAAAGAACAATGATAAATCGCTGAAAACATTGGTAAGTTATTACAGTATCACAAATTATTCGGTAAAAAGCTCGAAACTTCACTTTAAACTAAAAATACAATACAATAGAATAGAATACAAATCAATCAATAACAGGTTAACTATTTGACAGTAAATTCCTTACATTATCTAAAGAGAACATCTTTTCCAATAATATAAAGCTTATAAGATATTGCTTTCGGTAGCACCATGCGATAAATATGACCCTCAACGTTTCGGACAGTATGCTCTGCCCGTCGTCAGGAGACTGAGGGATTCGAACGGTGAAGCGGGGTTATATGGTGCCTCATACAGGACGTACGTGGGGGTGCTGGATGATCAGTGAGGCGTGTCAGTCTGAAGGAAGGGCGTGATGAAGGGAAGGTTGTCAAGGGTATAGGGGACCCCAACGATGGAGAACTAATTTGTCCTTTGGGTATAGGACTTCGAGGTCAGGATGGGGTACCAGTTGTCACTGATAGAGAAACCGACGTCTTTGGGAACCGCGTGTTGTTTTTGACGGTTTCAATGGCTTCTCTGATGCGCCTTGGGTAGCCTACGACCAGGTTCCAGTTGATCTGATGGTCTCCAGTTGATTTTTACTGTTCTGGTGATTGGTCAAGTACTGTTATCCGGCCGTTAGGTCATACTATTTTATTTCTTTTGTTATCGTTTAAGTGTTCTTCTTATATTGTTTTATGTTTTGAATTACTGATTATAATTTGTATATTGTCCGATTTTCAACCAACACAGCCCCTTGAAAATGGTTGAATGGTTTACTGTGTATAAACACGTTAAAATAATGGAATAATAAAATAATAAAATAGTCTTCGCTGTTGGAGTGTTTGACTGTGGATGACTTATCAAAGTCTCCCTTTGTGCCTCGGGCTTTGTGTTCATTGAATCTGGTGGGGAGGTCCCTGCGAGTCTCGCCGATGCACACTCTGCCACCGTTGGATCCTGCCAATTTTAGACTTGTTAACCCTCAGGGTGCATTCGTAGCCCCCTCCAGTGTGAATACACCCTACATCACAGCAGTGAACAATTGTTTGTGTCTTTCCAGCAAGTCGAGAGCATAAAGTAAATTGATATTTTCTGCCCCTATCATATTTAGGCCTATTTATTAGTTGAATAACATCCGCCACTCACAATTAACCCTTCACATTCCTTTTAGATACCATTGTCCGGTTTATTTCCAAACAGATAACGATTTTCCAGTAAGGCTTGTTGGTGGAACTTCGGGACGGAACGGCGCACTCGAAATAAACTTCCGAGGTGATTGGGGAAGTGTATCGTCTGACAAGTGGAACGCCTTGCAGGATGCCAGTGTGGTTTGCAGAGAGCTGGGCTTCAACGGGTCGCATATATCATACGCCCTCATCGTCGATTCGTTAGTTCATCGCTCCTCCAAGGTGTTGAATGCAGTGGGAGGAGATGGTTCTTGCTGATTGCGCTATCGATGGTTGGTTACCGGCTATATTTTCCTACCGAGTTTTCGTGTCTTGTGGAATTGGTAATTGTCTTGTTTTCCATTCTTTTTAAATACATGTAATATAATTATTTTTATTGAAGAAATTGAACCTCCTAAACATTTTAACCATACACGGAGAAATTCAGGGGGATAGGATGTGGCCCAATATGCACTCTAAAAAAGCATTAGTCAGATTTGACTAGAAACCAGTCAAATTTGACTAGCCATTCAGGGTCAGCTGGGTGCAACTGAAAATCAGTCAATCTGACTAAATTTTTCCAGTCAGTATTATTGACTTTGGAAAAATAGTTATGCAAGAAACTGAAATTGGAGTCGAACCCAACTACTTTTTCTAGTCAAAATATGAAGCTTTGCATGTTTAACTAAATTCCTAGTCAATTTTCAATAACTAGGAAAACCAGTCAATATTTTGACTAAGTTGTTTTTTGAGTGTGTGTTCGAGGGTAATATTCACGTCATGGTTTCGTAAAGCTCATAATGCTGACCCGGCCAAAAAAAAAATCAAAATTATTTGCATTGCAATACAAATCGTTACATTTCAAATATTACAGCACCAGACCTTGTCCAATTTAACTGAATTATGACCACATTTCAAACAGATGACGAAACATTCTTGATCGTTCGACTGGTGGATGGGCTGTCTTCTACCCAGGGACGGCTGGAGGTTAACTTTGACGGCCATTGGGAAAATATAAACAGTAAAAACTGGGATGATGCAGCCACCAGTGTTGTGTGTAGACAACTGGGACATTACGGCCATAATGTATCCGTGCAATGGGACTTCTTTGGGCGGGGTGAAATGCGCGCATTGATTCCATACCGGTTCGAGTGCAGAGGTGACGAGGCCACACTTGCAGAGTGCCAGATGAGTGATGATGGCGTCGAATACTATGGAAGTTCAGTGGGAATAGTGTGTCAGGCAGGTGAGTTTTGTTTCTGCAGTGGCGTACTTGGGGAGGTGGCCCATCCCAATCCCCGCTGGAGGTCTGCCTCCCCTTGTGCAACATTAACCTTTTACAAATTGTATCTAATAATAAAAAATATATTGAAGTCCCCTTTACAGAAAATGAGCTCCCTCTTAAGAGCCCCCCCCCCCCCTGCAATACTGACCCCAGATTGTATTGTCGTTTCCATCGGCTTTCTCGTATCGTAGCCGAGCGGTTAGAGCGTGGAGCTACGGAGTGGAAGGTTGGCGGCTCGAATCCCTTTCGGACCAAAAAATGGAAAACTCTCTTTGACGACCCAACAGTAAAATGGGTACCTGATTCGTTCAGGGAAGGTAAGACGGCGAGAGGAGAGGACTGGGCACCGCCATTCATATGCTGCACCCAAGACACAGTAGACCTCTACCAAGCTCAGTAAGAGATTCCTCCTCTGCAAGCCTGGTCTTGCTTAGGGCTGCGAAGTCAATGCTGTAACGTGAAATTCCTTTGGCGACTTAGGCTGTTCTCCTCTGTGGTCTTCCTGACTTGTCCCTGTCCGTAAGAGTGCGTACTTTCCATGTTCCAATAAGTAGTTTCATTCTCTTTTTGCTGTCAACCGCATCAATGGATTATCTTCCTGATGCTCGTGGGGCAGGCGAAGTTTAGACCACCTTTTATAGACCTCTCCTAAAACGGTGAGCAGCGTTATCCTGAAGATATCTGTTTAGTCTCACTTGATACTGCCGGACTCCTCTGCTGACCCCGGGTACCAAGAAGAACGACCACTGGTCCAATGCCCACCTATACGTGCAGGTTCGTAACTTCAACTCTCCGTTGTCACCTCCACCTGTTGCTTCGCCACTCCAACATTTCTGCAGGACTTGTACAGTAGGGTTAAGGACGAAAGTGCACAACGAAACATGTACTCGAAAGATATTTAAGTTTGAACGACTTTGCACAGGGGCAATCCAAGTATCTGAAGTCGGGGTCCAGTGGCAAGAAAATCGTTATAGCTGGAGAACTCTTTGGCTGAATTGGATGGTCGTGATATTACGACCTCGGCACTGTACTCATTGATGTGCTGCTGCGATGCCTTTCCAGCCGTTGAGTCTCGGGGATTTCCTCTGCCTGGTCCGCCAAGGCAGTCTTCACAAGCTGGGATTGCAGATCCCTTATCACAGTTGTTTTGGAATCCATCGGCTACCCTCACCTGGTTTAGCCGGCCTGTCAAAGCTATTGCCAGGGGTGTGGCCATTACCGCATGCAAGTACACATGTGAGAGCTGGGTTGCCAGCCTGGACCCATGAAAACCACTTGGAGAAGTGTGACAATACTACCTTTAGAGGTGGATCCCTCTGTTACAACCCAACACAACCCCAACCACGGAGAGGGTCTACCCGATGTTCCCCAATACTTGTGTTCCCCAATACCGATGTTCCTAAAATCCTTAGTCCTGATTCAGGTTAGGGTTAGGGTTGGTGAACATTGGTATTTGTGACCATAGGTATTGGGGAACATAGGTATGCACCCCCAGGGAGGTGCACCAACCGCATCCACCTCTTTCACGACGCCACGGTAGAAGTACTCTCATGTGGTGAACTTTCCGAGAGTTTTAATATTTCAAACGGGGTGAAGCAGGGCTGTGTACTTGCTTCGGTACTTTTTTCACCTGTTTTTTTGCTGTGAGAGAACTGAACATGGGGGTCTACCAAAGGTACCGCCTGGACGGGTTACTGTTTGACCGCGTTACCCGTATGGACGAGTCCAGGATTCCACGGCAGATATTCTACGGAGAGCTGCAGATGGCAGACGCAGACAGGGTTGCCCGAGGAAGACGTGCGAGCACCACCTCAAGTCCATGCAACCTGAAGTGGGCAGACCTCCATCCACGACGCTTTAAACCTGCTGCCCTAAACCGAACTAACTGGCGTACATTAACCATGAAAGTGGCAATGAACCTCGAGGCCGATCGTTGTCTGCGCTCGCTGCTGCACGTGACCGGCGACACAGATTAGCATCTGCCCCTTTCCTGACAAGCGGTGTCACGTGCCATATTTCTTATCGCCTCTGCGCATCAAAATACGGCCTGCCAAGCCATATGCGCACCCGCAGACGATAACTGCAGAACGCATCGTCTTTCTCGGTTCTCGAGATACAGCAACCGATCGTAGCGTGAAATAAATTGAATTCCTGTCTTCTTTTGTTGCAAAATGCCAATAAGAGAGACACAAACACATGATTCCTATATCTCAGAAAACAAAGAAACTTTTTTCTTCCTCAGCCAACAACACTCGAACTAAACAAAACGACACAGCTGACGCCACAGCAACTCACATCGGACTTAACTTATACACCGTGTTGCATCGCCCACTCGCCTGGGCGTCTGGCCAAACCCTTCCGCGTAACTGAATAAAAGAGACCAAATTGATAATCTATTTGCATAACCTAATTTCTGGAGAGCGCTTGTATACTTGCCACCACATTGTCAATCAACTATACCGGCAGTATAGTCCACCAATACCGGCGGTATTGGCGGTAGCAAGAAATAAACGAAAAGAAAAATACTCCCCAAACGTGTCTGTTAAAATATATTTATCACGTTTGACAGTAGCTGGCAGGACAGGGCTGCGTACAGAAAAGGGTGTTATTTTGTTTCCACACTGTTTACCTAATTATCGTCTTGGTATGAAGTGTGTATAGTTGAGACTGTCGAGTCCTGCACCAGTGCCCCGAACGAGACTCACAAGTTTATTACAACTCGTATCAAAACCCAAGACAAGTCACAAGCTTATTCAAATGGACTGTGACTAGCGACGTACCTCGTTTCTAACTTGTGGGGGCACAGCGAGGCACTGATTGTGGCAAAGGTATTTCTTTACAGTCTTAGAACCGCCTTTGCCCTGGTCCTTATGACCTAATTGTAAATTAAATTGTGATTTGATTGTGAACTGGCGTGTGATGGACTTGATATAAAGTGAAAAAATAACAGATTTTTTTTTGTTCATTTCGCAAATTTAAAGTTGAGGAGCACCCAGTTCGACTTATTGGTGGTCATTCCAACGTATCGGGGTTGGTCGAAGTTTTCTTCAATGGTGACTGGGTAGCCGTGTGTATGAATGACAACACTGGTGAACTGTACGGACGTGTAGTCTGCTCACAACTCGGTTACGACGGACCAAGCGTGAGCACGAACGAACAGTTCTTCACTGGTGGGCACGGAGCTTTGGTTAAGTATGGTATGGATGCTGTACAGTGCGCTGGAAACGAGACTAAGCTGGTGGATTGCGCCTTCAAAGACTGGGGAACTCGTAGGTGTCCATCCTACTCTGTCGGTGTTGTGTGCCAATCAGGTATGAGCCTATAACATGGATAATGCATTTATGTCGTTTCCGGAGGGCCAGCCTATACAGGGTGTCCCACATAAATGGTAACTTCCAGGGACATTGATATCTTGGATGCACACATCTGGTCATGCATCACTGAGTTCCATTGTTTTGACAAATGGTGTGTAATAACCTTTTCAGGACAGTTTGAGTAAAACATTGAAAACACAGCCACATCTAAGCCACATCTGAACAAAACAGATTTTCCAACATTAGGTTTCGCAAGCGAACGGATACGCTTACACTTACGCTGAGCCATCCGTACCCGTTTTTTACTTACGTGTAGCGAGCGAGATATGCGTGTCGTCTGCACGTTTAGTGGATAGTGAGTGGCGTATGACGTCATACGTGCAGACGACATGCATATCTCGCTCGCTACACGTAAGTAAAAAACGGATACGGACAGCTAAACGCAAGTGTAAGCGTATCCGTTCGCTTGCGAAACCTCCCTGATATCTTGTGATGCCGCATCGCGAGTTAAATTTCGAACATTAAGGAATGGTACATGCATTTTCTAACATCAAGGGAAGGGGGCACAAGACGGTGCCCCAGCCGACATACTAAATGCTGTCAGGAATCGCTTTCAGGAACTTTCGGGGACACAGTAATGTCACTGAATCATTCCTTGGAATGACCTTCCACATGACATAATTTGACACCTTGAGATTTTTTTAGGGGGGGGGGGGAGAACAAAAGAACAATGTTTTTGCAATCAACTCCCCGACCTTCAGGATTTGCAGTCCTGCATTTTGCACGAGGTGGACAACCTGCAATGGTTACTTAGATGGCATAATGGGCCACGGAAGATATGCGCCACTGCTGAAGACTTTGTGTAAAAAAGGCAGGTGGACATAATGTGGAGGGTGATGTATGTAGTAAGGTCTTGAATCCTGAATGGTTGAGATTATCAATTGACAAAAATTGTGTGTGTTCATGATTTCATAAATTAACATTTCCCATTGAAACGTCTTATGTCTGGCTGTATTTACAATGTTTTAGCCTAAGCTTCTAAAGAAGCTTTTTACATACCATCTTAAAAAGCAATGGAAATCAGTGACGAATGACCAGATGTGTACCTCCAAGATATCAATGAAACACATAGTTTATGATAAAACCATACTTGTAGTCATAAACATCATAGTTTGTTAATATTGTCCCTTTTTGTGGGTTACCTTTGGGGGGGACAACCTGTATAGTCCACCTGTACCTATCTCACTGACTGACTCACTCATTGACTGACTGACTGACTGTCACTTGTCACTAAGCCTGCTTGTTGGCTGGTGAAAGCCGGGCAGTCTCATTGTAATAGATTACCTCCATATTAGGCTAAATCCAGTCCATTGTGTACACAAGATGCATGGCAAGACTTCCAGTTCTTAGGGTTATGTTCGATTCTGAATGAACGTTTATGCGCTCAAGGTGTTAGCATGTGGCCTAAGAAACGGGAATACGCACAGTTGCTCTTAACGTTAACTTCTTTAATCAGACATGTTGGGCAAGTGCATAGCGCCCTTATGAGACGGGTGAAGATGTGACACAGGGATCAGCTTTACTAGGCTTGCTTTGCTTCAACAAATGTTGATTTTTTTTTCGACGCGTCCAAAATGAATTGCAAGTGACTACTCGTCCTCTTTTCAAAGCATCCTTGTTTAAATCGTTGTTCTACTTTTGAATATAATAATACTGTGACGAAACTTGGAGGTCTAAGGACTTAAAATTAGTGCGATGGCTTCTGCTCACCGGACACAATTTAACAGATGAAAAGAACGGGCCAGTGACTGGGTGTAACAGAAAATTTGGGGAAACATTGCCCGAACACAGATGAAATAAAGGGAGAAGATGGAAACGAAATATACCGTCTTGGGACTCTCTGATCATTTAATAATTACATTTCCATAACCAATCATTCATAAGGTCTACACTTACAATGCATAAGTCAGTGTTCCATTTTTTTCTGGTCTGAGGTGATGCGCATCCGATTCGAATCGTAGATGGCATGTCAGATACGGCTGGTCGTGTTGAGGTACTGTTCAAGGGAAAATGGGGAGCTATATGCAGCGATGGATGGGATAACGCAGATGCTAGCGTAGTATGCCGGCAGCTAGGCTACTTCGGCCCAAACGTCTCGGTGATTGTTCCACTGTACTACGGCTCAGACTTACCACTTTATCTTACCAATGTCGGCTGCAAGGGTCACGAGGACAAGCTCACGAACTGTCCTCTCCGATGGTGGAGTGTTCCATGTTTCACACTTGCAGGTGTACGATGCCAAGCAGGTGAGAAAACTGACCAGCCAAACGACCAATATGACCGACTCCTAGACCGCTTGTCCAGCCGACTGCAGCAAACAAACCAACCAAACAGCCGACTGACTGTTTGAACAACTGAACGACCAACTGACTGATCGACAGACAAACCAAACGACCAAATGACAGATCAGATGACCTACTAACCAACAAACCGACCAACCGTTTAGCCGACAGACTGACAGACCGACCGGCCGACTGCTTCACCGTATGACCGCCCAACCAACCAACCTAGCCGATCGACCGACATACCTACCGATCAAGAGACAACAACCTGACCACAAATTCTCTCACTTATCTCCTTACCAATGCCTCTTCCCCAAACCTCCACTCCCGCCTTTTCTCCACATCCCACAAGAACTGAACACATTTAAACAGATCTACAATGGCGCCTTTACGACGATTCTGATACATAGACAGAGAATGAAGATGTTTTCTCTAATAATCTCCGTGGTTTGAATTCATCTAATTTCAGAGGATGAGTACCCTATCAGACTTGTTGATGGTCCATCGAGTACGGAAGGTCGCGTTGAGATGTTTGCCAACGGTGAATGGGGAACAGTATGTGACGACGGTTGGAACGCCAATGCTGCCAGTGTAGTGTGCAGGCAGCTCGGCTACAACAACGGGTCCAGCATATCTATCACCAATGAACTCGTTGAGCAGAGCGCCGGTGTTATACAGCTAAGTAGTGTGAACTGTAGAGGCGATGAAGAGAGACTGATAGATTGTTCATTCCCTTCCTTGGGGGCTTATTATTGGACCTGTCCCGGACATGGAGCTGAAATTGGCGTTATTTGCCAAGCAGGTTTGAAAGTTGTACTTATTATAGACCAATCCAGGCTCACTGTAACGCACACTCACACCATTGGTGTGTTTTCCAACTGTGTCCCCCTTGATCACGTGACACGGGAAGCTGATGTTCAGATGATCCGTCTTACGCAGTTGATTGAACAATATCAGTAACAACGCTTTCGACATTGAATTGTCCTCATGTGGATGTACTTTGATATGGTCCGGTAACTTAGAGCTAATTTTGGGGAAGATCGTGAGAAGCACCTAATTTGGTACACTTGCTGTCTAGGTCCCTAGAAGTCATCCTAGAGGAGGTACCCAGTTTTGGCAGCCTAGATCAGGCTTAGGTCAAAGTTTAACATGTGTGCAATACTGCATATAGTTGTCGTAAATTTCCACAAAACTCTGAAATTTAAGGTTCTGAATAGCATAAAAGGATGCCAAACAACAGTACTATAAGACCTACCATATCAGAAGAAAATCAATCAAAAAGCCTTCGCCTAACCAAAACGTGGAGTTTACTCTATTTCCAAATATGCTGAGTCAGCACTTTTGAGAAAGCTTGCTTTTTGTTTTGTTAATGTTAAAGAATTTTTCCCATTATTTCTTTGGAATGTGATAATAATCACACAAGCATTAATAATGATCTTCCTTTCTTTTATTTATTAGTAATGGTTTATTATTATCTTAATTAAGCGTCAGTTTGCTTCAAATGATGTTTTTAAAGTTGCCATTATGTCTGCATATGTGTATGTATATGTATTCTCATCACATTTAACTCACAAGGCATGAAGGTGTACAATCAATTTCCAGTATTCTAATCTTGGTCCAGTGTAATAGCTTTGCCCTATTACTACTATAGTTACCCGTGTTTGATATAAGTGTAGTGTGGAAGGTGTACATGCATGTACTTGGATGTCGAGAAAGGTCAGTACTGCATACTGAGCTCTTTAACTGTTGTAATCTGTTCATAAAGGTTTATTTTCTGATTTACAATATATTAATTCATATTTTGTGGCCAAAACTCAAGAGAATGCACTGCACGTTTACAATCATTCCTCATCAATAGATTTTAATCATAAATCTTAGCAACCTACGGAATAGTTGGCTATTCTCCAGCCATTGGCTCCGTTCGAAAAAGTTGTTGAGGTCATATACTTCTGGACCACATTTTCAAACTAGCCTTATTTTCATCATTGAGAAATATAATATTTGGCATGATAAAGTGTGCACATTTATATGCATTTGGGTTTAGCAACTCGCAATTTTACATTTTGAGCTTTTATGGAATGAAAAGTGTTCTTGAAAATCTCTTTGTTCATTGTGAATCAATCACACACACGGTATAGGACAGCAATCATTGAACACATCAGGGTGCTATGATGCAAATGAAAAACAACTTGCTTGCACATATCATTACAGGTATTTGCCTCATCCGTAATTATACATGCACATTGTATATAAATGTACGCGTACGTAAATATCTACCGTCCACCGTGAAACAATGACACCCAAAGAATAAAACTGTAAACTGGAACGACCAATAGATTTTCAGCAGGAAAAAAATGGAATACTCGAAATTGTCCATACCTTTTCATGCCCTGTGAGTTAAAACGTGATATGTAGATTCAATATATACATAATGCATACACAATCAGCTTTAAATCATTAGTGAAATCAAACTAACGTTGTGATAAGGATAATTAATAAACCACGTATAATTTATAAATCAATCAAAGGAAGTGCATTATTTGTGCTCGCGAGTATCCTTGTGCCGAAGTGGCGATACGAAAAAAAACCCAAAGTTCCTTTGTCTATAACTTTTACATAACAGAAAGGAAACTTCCTAAAAAGTGCTGACTCATCACTTTTGAAATGGAGTAAACTCCCCTATTTTATTGGGCAACGGTTTTTGATGGAACCTTTTCTGAAATGTAAGGTCTTATCGTTGTCAGACATCCTTTTATGCTATTTAGAGTTTAAAATTTCAGATTTTTTGTGGAAATTTGCTTCAATTATATACCGTATAATAGTACACTATGTGAACTTTGACCTAGGCCTGACCATGACATAGACCGCCAAAACCGGAAAGCCCCCTCTAGAAATCCTAGCATTTTGGGCAATATGCAGATCCGTTATTCTTTTCTCCCCTGTTAGATGAAGACTTCTCCATTCGTTTAGCTGGCGGCGGTAATCCGAAATCTGGCCGTGTAGAGCTGTTCTTCAAAGGTCAATGGAGCACTGTATGCAACAGGGAATGGGCTGATTCGGACGCTGACGTTGTTTGCAGACAGCTGGGTTTCCTTGGGCCCAGTATCGCAGTCTCTGGAATCATCCCGGATGGGGAGCTGCGTCCCTTATATATTTCGTTTGAAGCTTGTCGTGATGATGAAGCCAGGCTGGCGCAGTGCATTCTTGAGGAAACTGTCCTTGGCCTCTATGGTTGCAGACCCGACACTGCTGCGGAGGTGATATGCCAAGCAAGTAAGATTTCAATAGAATCAAAGTAACATCTATCTAGCATGTTTCAATTTGTGATAGGAGGGAAGGTGCTTGTGATGCATCGTATCGGATGCAGAGCTCATTATTCCACAACTGTCAGTAATGAATCCAGGTAGTAGTAGTAGAAACATTTATTTCAATGTTGCCATTTCCAAACAATAAAATGTTACAATGCCGAACATATTATACACAGAGAGCAAATTGCAATGAATTATGTAATTGTGTATAATAATGTACATGATCAATACTACAACAAATTTACGACAACATTTAGGTATAAGGTGAAGCCTCACGCTTTTGTACCCTAACCTATCGACAGACAAGTGGACATGACCGAGAAAAACAGAGACAGTGACAAAGGCCAAAATGGACAACAGTGACACACACAAAGACACAACCTAGAAAAACAGTAACACGTATGAGACGAGGGCATATATCTAGATTCATAAATTATAACTAGTTGTTCGAGTAATAATTGAGTAGATGTGATCTAAAGTTTTTAACAAAGACAGAGTAGGAGGGTGATGATTTTAAGAAGTCATCTAGACTATTCCAGTATGATGTACCACGTTGAATAACATTTCTCCTACTAGTGCTTCGGGTATTATTCAAATGGATATCAGATGTGAGCATAAAGAAGGGGTTGAAACAAGTAGGTAATGCATTGTGTATAAACCTATACATAAATTTACCCAAGTTAAAGTAGTATAAGTCATTGAATTGTAAGAGTCTCAAATTCGCAAATAAAGGAAGGGTATGATCACGATAAACAGCATGAGATATTAATCGTACCGCTCGCTTCTGTAACATGAGCAGTTTGTTGCATTTGGATGGTGAACTACCCCAAGTCGAAATTAAATAAATTTAGATATGGCAAAAAAGGAATTGTACAAAATGTGTAAGATTCTACTGGGGAGGTAATATTTTAAACAATTCATTATGCCAACATTGTTTGATATTTTTGTCGCTATATCATTGATGTGGTTTTTTTTGTCCATGTGAGATGCTCGTCAAAAATTATGCCCAAGAATTTAGTGCTTTTTACTTGACTAAGATTGGAATCGTTTAAAATTAAGGGAACACTGTGATTGAGTGCATTTATACTGATGGGCAACAAAAATCATATAGTTCAATTTTAACAGATTAATGCAAAGCTTGTTAGCTAAGAGCCACGTACTATTTTTTTTCAATTCAACATTAAGGTTTCTAATAGCAGTATCAACATTTTTATGAGTATATAATTAACTAGTGTCATCGACATAAACAAAATGAAATAATGTCAGAGGTGTTAATGATATCATTAACATAAATGATGAAAAATATTGGGCCTAATACAGAACCCTGTGGTACCCCACAAGTAATATCTCGATAGGAAGAATTTACACAATTATAAGACACGTACTGCTTTCTAATACTCAACTTTTAAATAAATCAAGTGCTGTTCCACGCACACCGTAGTGTTCCAACTTACTTATTAAAATATCATGATTGACTGTATCAACAGCTTTTGACAAGTCTAGAAATATGCCAATCGAGAAATTATCATGTTCCATCGCGGTACATATTTTACTTAGAACATAGGATGTCGCCAGATCAGTTGACGTTTTTAGTCTAAAACCAAATTTTGCATCAGGCACGATATTGTGCTTGTTCATAAAAAATATTAATCTTGTGTAAATTAACTTTTTATATTAGTCTGGTATAAAATAACTTTTCAAATAATTTGGAAAATGTGGACAATACCAATATGCAGTGGCGTAGCCAGGAATTTTTCAGTGGGGGGGGGGGGGGGGGGCGCTGGGGGAGCTGGAACATTTCATGGGGGGGGGGCGTCAAGTAGGGGCGTCAATCGCTTCTCAAAAGTGGGGGGGGGGGGCATACCTTGATCATAACTGATGCAAGCGCAAAGCGCGAAGCCCTTACGGCGTGGGGTTCGGGGCCCGCTTAAGGGCCGCGAAAAAAATTGGATTCTAGATGTTCTGTGGTGTGATTTGAAGCAATTTCTTACCACTTTCCTCCATAATTTAACTAATATTTTCTTGGCAAAAGATAATTATTTGAACATTGTTTTCGAGGTTGGAGTCATTGAATCAGCTACCAGAATTCTGAGCTACAGGCGTGGGGTTCGGGCCCGCTTGAGGGCCCCGAAAAATTTTGGATTCTAAATGCTCTGTGGTGCTATCTGAGGCAATTTCTGACCACTTTATTCAATATTTTCTAAGCAAAAGATATATTGTAGTACATAATAGGGCCCCTTGCGTCATGTAGATCACTGATAATTTTTTTAGAAACTCAAAATCTCAGTGGGGGGGGGGGGGGGGGGGGACAAGGTTTCGCGGTCCCCCTCCCCCCCCCCCCCCCCGCCCCCCCCCCCCCCCCCCCCCCCCCCCCCCCCCCCCCCCCCCGTGGCTACGCCACTGCCAATATGGGTCTATAATTACCAAAGTCATGCTTACAACCTTTTTTTGTAGATTGGTGTAACCTGGGCTATTTTTAAATCATCAGGAAGCACTCCAGCTGTCAAGCACTTATTAAATATGTCGGCCAAAGGCTTCGCTATAGAATACCGTGCTTGTTTAATAACAAAATAGCTTAAGCCATCAAATCCGGAGGCCTTGTCAGAAGGAAGTGTTAAAATTATCCACAATCTCGTCTGGGGTAACAGGTGACAAAAAGAATGAGTTCGAGCATGGGCTCTTTAAAAATGAACGAAAAGAAGTGTTACATGACGGTAGTTTGCTAGCAAGGTTATTGCCAATATTGACAAAATAATTATTAAATGCCTCAGCAATCTCCATGTTACCTTTAAGATTAGTACTGGTTAAAAAAAAGAAGGGTGAGCATTTTGCTTTCGCTTATTTAGAAGAGAATTAATTACATTCCAAGTACCTTTAATATTGCTTTTTACTTCATTAAATTTTTTTATGGAGATAACTTTTTTTATAATTTAATAAGAGAGTTAAGTTTATTTTTGTAGCAGGTTTAGACAGATTTATTGTGCGAAATAGGTTTCTTCCTGAATTGTCTTTACAAATAATTTGTACGCCTAATTGAATGGGGGATTTAAGTTTATCATAAAGGCATTTTAACTCGTGTAAAGGAAAGTTTTTGTTATAAATTTGTGTAACATGTAACAGAAATGTATTGTACATACTATGAATATCATTTGATGACGTTATTTCATCCCATTCAGTATCATTCAAGTCATGAATAGAATTGTCAATATTATTGTGGTTAAAGTCACGCTTTTTACATTTTCGATCAGGTTGCTCTCTTTCTTTAAGGTTTTCAATTACTAAAATTACAGGAGGATGGTCACTGATATCGGTCACCAAAACACCGGCAGGATGAGTTTGATAAACATTGGTAAAAATATTATCAATAAGAGTTGCACTTTCCGTAGAAATCCTGGTTGGTTTGTCTATAGTAGGATAGAAAGAATGAGATAATAAGGTATTTAGGAAGTTTTGAACGCTATTATCAGTATCACATTCCATTAAGTTGATATTAGAATCGCTCATAATGTAACACGATTTATTCTCACTATCTATTTGTGATAATATTGTATCAATACTTTCAATAAAGTCATTACATGTCACATGTCACGCAAGGAGGTTTATAAACAATTACAACGATAACGTTCGCTTAAACTTAGATAAGTTTGGTACTTGGAACACTAAAATCAGTGATACCTCGCGCGCCCGCATTTTGTTTGAATGTAGCGCGCGTAGCATGGGCCGAGATTTGTCGGGTCAATAATTTTGTTGCTAGCGCTCTCTAACGCCGTGGCGGCGTGAACCGGCTGCTTTATGGGAACTAAATCCTAATCAATTCTGGGAACAAGACTATGTTGAATTGAGATAAGATCCCCCAATATGTACGAGTTTAGCCTCTCAAGATAGATCCTGAAGGGTTTTCAGACTGTATTTTTATAAAATATTATGAGGCCAGCGAATATGAGGCACATAGGAAACAAAGGCATTGTAATATTCAGTGTTTTACTCGCAAGCATGGCGAATGTATAGCTAAACATCTAATTTTGCATGAATTGATGAAGAATTTAATGTAAATCATTGAATGTCGGTATTCATATTTATATTCACACAGATGAAACTTTCCCAGTTCGTCTTGTGGACGGTATGTCCTATGCATCCGGACGAGTTGAAATATTCTTGAACGGCCAATGGGGAACCGTTTGCTCGAATGACTGGGACTTGGCAGACGCCACGGTTGTATGCAATCAGTTGGGCTTCGACGGAGCAGAAGCTTCAGTCTACCAGTCCCTCTTCGGAGAAGGCACCGGGCCTGTTGTGATGAACCATGTTCAGTGTAGCGGCAATGAGAGCAAACTGGCTGATTGCCCTTTTGCCGGATGGGGAAAGGCACTAAACTTCTGTGAAGGGATCGTAGGCGTCATATGCAATAATTGTAAGTTTCCAACTGTTGATTTACAATGGACCGAGTCGCTTTTATGTGTATATTTGCAGTCGACAATTTGAATCCCGCGGTCTTATTGGTCACAATCTTAATATCATTGTAAAAGTTCCACATTTACATAGCATTGCATGATGAAAACTAATCGGCCAGTTCAAGGTTCCTCGAATTTTATGTCATGACGTCGTCAAGTTGCCCTTGTCGATAACACCAGCGAAGTAAGGTCAAATGGCAGAGAAAGCATGATTTTTTGCGATTTAAAGTGTCCAAGATGCAATTGTTTGTTTTTGCGACCATGTAAACTCACGGAGTATTATTCGCATGCGTCTTAAAGTCACCGAGTATTATAATCATGCGTCGTTAAGTCACTGAGTATTATAAGCATGCGTCGTAAAGTCACTGAGTATTATAAGCATGCGTCGTAATTACTCGTAAAGTCACTGAGTATTATAAGCATGCGTCGTAAAGTCACTGAGTATGGTTCGCATGCGTCGTAAAGTCACCGAGTATTACTTGCATGCGTCGTAAAGTCACTGAGTATTATTCGCATGCGTCGTAAAGTCACCGAGTATTACTCGCATGCGTCGTAAAGTCACTGAGTATTACTCGCATGCGTCGTAAAGTCACTGTGTATTGTTCGCATGTGTCGAAAAGTCACTGAGGTATAATTCGCATGCGTCGTAAAGTCACCGAGTATTACTCGCATGCGTCGTAAAGTCACTGAGTATTATTCGCATGCGTCGTAAAGTCACCGAGTATTACTCGCATGCGTCGTTAAGTCACTGAGTATTGTTCGCATGCGTCGTAAAGTCACTGAGTATTATTCGCATGCGTCGTAAAGTCACTGAGTATTATTCGCATGCGTCGTAAAGTCACTGAGTATTATTCGCATTCGTCAGTTGGTAACGGAATGGTTCTCGGATTTAATGTCCCTTGAAAAATCCCCCAGGGCAAAGAATCAGAAAGAATAAAGGGACTTTTATTTCATCGATCAGGAAGGGGGGGGTGTTAAATTACTTGCAGTTGTTCAAGGTGAAAGAAAAGGTCCTGATGCCAGAAATTAAAATGCGCGACACATTGCATGTATAGTTACTTACCATAATGCGCATGCGTCAGTTGGTGACGGAGTAGTTATCGGACTTAAATTCTCTTAAAAATCCCCAGAGCCATGAATCAGAAACAAAGGAGAATTATATTTCATCGATCAATAGGAATTGATTAAGTTTAAGCAACAGTTTAAGCAAGAAATTCATTTCTGGGGAATAGTTTTCACCTGCAGCATTCTAACCACCGACCGAGCGTAGCAGGCCACAGTGATGTCATGCTTTTCGCAGTGAAATCTAATACATGTATGTTATTTCAAATCAGATGACATGTTAATCAATCACGTGATTATGTTTCACGCATGCGTATCTAAGCTAATGGCTTTACCAGCCTGCAGAAGCAAACTTTGCGTCCCGGATATTTAATGATATAAGCATGATTCCGAAGTATATGTTTTACTCATCCAACTTGTACACAGGATTATAATGAAACTGCATTAAAACAATATTTGTATTTTAATTCATATATTAGCGGCTTTTGGACAAACATGCCCGCCTCCAGAATCGTCATATATTGACGGAGTCCCAACCATCGAGGTCATAATTCCTCGAGGAGAATCGACAGCCAACGTGAACTGGACTCTGCCAACGCTTGTCAACGTACCAGAAAGTTACGAAGAATACACGACGTGCAAAGCCATTGGTGATGAGACTTCCCGTAGGCCGTGCGAGAGTGGCGGGTCGTTTGGCGTCACAAATATCCTATGGGCCCGGTTCAACAATAAGACAGAGGTGGAAGTGGTAATGGTGGTCAATCTGGATGGAAATACCTCTGTCAGTCACCGATGTACGTTCTACATATCCGTCCGAGGTGAGAAACCCTTCTCCTCATTGTGTGCGTGACAAAAAAATGCCACTGACTTTTAATTGGACACTCTCTGGCCAATGTGTCTCGATCAGTGTTATAGTTGAGACCGGATATTGTTCGAGACCAACACCAAGACCGAGACCTGGAGTTTAGAGACCGAGACCTTTTAAAAGTACCGAGACCGAGACGGTAATGGTCCGAGACCGAGACTGCGAATAGTACACTGAAAAAAAAAAACACATCATGAAAATATACTACATCAATGGATAACAAGTTGATTGCATGTAGACATTTAATGTAACTTGGAACCTGCAAGAACAAATAAAGGCCTGTCACACTGCAGTGATAACATCATTGAAAACGAGATGCAAAATGTTGTATCAACCAACGATACTGAACGAAAACAATAAACGCAATGCAATCGATATTATGAGCGAAAAACGCTGCATACTGCTGGTCTCGACTCGAGACCAGCAAAAATATCGAGACCACAGGGAACCGAGATCAATACGGGTCGGAAACCGAGACCAGCAAAAAGTGGTATCGACTAGACGGGTCTCCAGAACGTGACCTACATCGTTTGTCTTAAAGTAACCGTCTGCCATCTTGGATCCCCAAAGCGTCACGTTCTGCAGTTGAGGTTTTTTTTCAAACAGTAACTTCCCTATAGGCCTAATCATTTATTCTTCGGATGTTGGCCATCCTAGGAGTGGGATTGTCGAAATATTGCAAAAAGCCCATCATTATTATTTTCGCTTCCCAAACTACCATTAAATATATTATCAAAACTTTACAAGTTTAAACCAGCAGTTACTGTGTGTGCGTCATGTGACTCAAGATGGCGGAAACTGCGTCAATGCGTGGACATTGTCAGCCAGTACAGTTAGTATTGAGATTAGTGATATGTACATTGATCGTGGATAGTGACCTACCCACAGGGATTAGTGGTCACCAGCGTCATTGAATAGAGCGGTGGGAGACGAGCAAGTGCCTTGCAGTGAACCTAAGGACCCGAAGCTCATTTCACATTAATGTTTATGCAAGACATGTATGCCCCGGTCGCGATTTTTGTTTTTTCCAAACTACATCCGCATATGGGTGTGCGCTATGGCGTTTTGGACTTTACTTTTCTAAAAACATGAGAGGGAAATATAAAATTAGAAGAAAAAAGATGAATTCGAACGTAATTCAATTCGGACAAAAATCCTCTGAAGCCCCAGGTTAGAAAAAAAACAGATTCGGGTACAAAACGGTGATTGAAACCCGCAAACTCGCGGTGCAAAATCACGACCCTGTATCGACTGAGCTATCACACTGCTCGCCAAGACGTGGGGAACAACTTAAAAACCTCGTGTCATTGGACGTAATTTGTTTTGCAGAAAGTTTCTTCAGAGATGGAATGAGTCCCTTTGCTCGAATTCCTGTGCAAGGCCAAGACGTGCCGGCAACCACCGCTGGTTACAACTCAAGCAAAGGTACATTTTTTTCATTGAAAAGCCTATTTTTTGTTTATAGGCCTGATTTTCAAACACTCGCAAAAACGAATTTTGCTTTTTCAATACAACTCCGCTCGCCACATGAAACAAATTTACCGAAATTGGGACAATTGAGAATGATAGGCTACAAAGTTGAATTACAATACACCTTAAATGGAAACCTTTTAAAATTGAAGTTAATAATGATAGTAATAAAATACCGGAGTCTTATATTACCCAGCGCACGTTCTATCAAGAATTGGGTACTCAAGGCAGTGATAATTATGTCTAAGTTAATGAAATAATGAGGCCCATTATGTAGTACCTTTATAAAGGCTAAAAAGGTGTTTCGGCGCACATTGCAGCCACTGCCAGAAACACTGGGGTAAACCCCTTCTCTTGGCAATAATTGAAATTGATGTTGAGAATTGAGCTCGATAACGTTCTGTTACGAATCGTTATGTGGAACTAGTGTAATACAAGTGTTAAAATAGTTGGGAAAACCTATACTAAATCATATTTATTTTGTTGAATATTAGGGCAATGTCCTGAGGATGTGACGTATAATGAGGCGTTTGGCTCCGTCACATGGCCTGCGACTGAGGCTGGTGTACAGGTGGAATCCGTGCAGAAATGCCCACCAATGACGTTAAATGGTAAGACTTAAAATAGATAAACTACCGAGATATAACAATAGACGGCAGCAATTCTAAAGTTGTCGGACTCAGATATCTGAGCCGGAGCATTAACTTGTGAAATATAATAATGCACACGACACTAGTGCAATCAGATCAGGTTTGCTTTCGATTTCGAGTGAAACTGTAAATTATCAAACCCTTGTATGTGTTTATACGGCTGCCCTCAAACGAGCAATATAAACATGGTGCTCATCTTTGTTTAGCTGGTAGCCCACTCGGCAGGAGGAATTGCTTACGAGGCAATGACCAAGAAGAACCCAGGTGGGACGATCCGCAATATCAGAGCTGTGATGAACAAGTAGGCCTACAAAGTACGGGAGGGCAAGCGCCGGTATGTATACTAGAAGGGGCCTACTAAAACTCTGGAGGGCGCCCCTGCACAATTATGAATTTCAGGTCACTGTAGTGTAACCGGATATAGAGTTCATGAAAGTCTACACAAACTGAATGAATGTCGTCCTTATTTCAGCAATTACGTTCTGAATTACGAATCAGGGTGTAAGTGGCAGTTCGAAGGGACATTCAGAAAGCAACTTGCTATGTATACGAATGCTCTAAAAGGGTGTAAATCGTCAAAATTAAGAAGAGATCAACTGAGCGCGAAACTAACACGCCTTTGCTAGGAAGCGCGCGTGATTACAAACAAGTGTTTCGCTTTAAATGCAGTAATATTGCTTCCCCCGGACTTGTCCCTAAAAGCTTCACATTTCGTTGATTAGTGATATGAGTAGTGATTAATTCAAGATTTAGTATCCCTATATGCTACGGGATTTTTTGCTACCCTCGTCTTCAGGCTTATTCAAACGGAAGTCACGTGGCCAAGCTTCTTTCTCAGATAACATCTTCGGAGATGTGGAGCAATGGCCAACTGTCTGCACAGAACATCAACACAATAGCTGACATCTTGCAGAACATTTCCAGTGCTGGTGTCGGCCATCCTCGGGTATGTATTATGTAGTAAAAAGCCAATCTTATCGTTGAACTTTACTGCAATCCGAAATAGCCTAGACCTGACGTAAACAAAAGACGAATGAGTTGCTATTTTCTGATCATATCACAAGAAGACGACAATTAGTTTGCTGTTTGCATGCTCGAGGAATTTAAGCGGTTGTGTCTTTGCTTGAAAGCGGTATTGATACACATGCATCGGTTGCACGTACTGCAGCCATCTTTGGGGATTCAACAGAGATACGTCTGAGCAGACCACTTGTGTATCATTATTAATGAATTAACATAACAAAACACACCTCCAAGACGGCTGCTGAAAGCAGTCGATTTCCGGAGGGTACAACTTATTATGAAGATAGTACAACTCATTATGAAGACAGTCTCCAAGTGGCCGGAGTAGGTTTTTGTTTTAATATTGGCATTTTCTTTTCCTGTCAATTTCAAGACCATTTCAGATACAAAACTACTGTCGGGGATCCAATCAATTATTACGAGAATAAGAGTGCTTTTTCTTTTTCTTCACCGAACGGAAATCTAAAACAAACTCGTATGACACTCATTTTGTGAAGTATATCGAAACCGAATTGAGTTTGGGCCTCGGAAGAGGAACATAAAAGTCATGACAGTTGCTATAAGGTACCGGTTGTCTTTTATTGAGAGATGATGTCGATCCTTGACACATTCTATCTTCCTTATAAAATAATATTGGTCTCATGGAGGGCAGGTCTAGTAGGTCATCTTTGCACTAGACTGACTCATTCAGTGACTGACTGAATGAATGACTGACACTTGTGAACCAGACTGGTTGCCTATCTCACGGACTGTCTGTCACTTATGGCTTACACTGCTCTGCCGGCTGCGTGCAACGTATCCATTCGTGTATGTCGTATGGCATCTACACCGCGTGTGCATGTAGCGCGACTTGTTTATGTACTTCCATGAAGCCAATAAGTTAATTCGGCATGCGAACAACATTAAGACTACAGCTTTCTTTAATGAAATTGTGAATCGGCTGATTTTACGCCTGCAGGTTACTGATGAAGTTCTTGACGTTGCTGATAAGACCATGCGTGCTTTGAAACGCCACGACGCATCTGACAACACGGAAGCAGGCAAGCTTGTCAGCATTGCACAGTCAATCGAGACTCAGGTCTCCTGGACCCTTCGACAGCAGGGTGAGGTCAGTGTCCAGAAGGATTCCATCAAAGTCAAAGCGGCCAACCGCAACTCCTCCGATGTCAGCGGCGGTCTAAGCTTCGCCTTGGTCCGTCACCAGAACGGTCTACCGCCCTCTGCCGGTCCAACGCCGGAGGATGGAGCCTTTTCCGGGTCAGAGGTCAGAGTTTATGAGAGCAGCGGCGAGATACCAGATGAAACGATTGCAGCCGTCAGTCTACCATCCAATCTGTTGGCATTGGTCGAGGCAGAAAATGGTTCGTATCAGCGGAAGGGTTTGTATAAACCACTGCCCTATAATAACCGAACTGGCTGAAAATGTCCATGCTCTAAAGTAGTTGTAAGCCACCTTGAGTCTCCCATGATGCACTCCCGGGAAAGTGATATTGTTTCAAGGGTAGTTAAGCATTTGACTGCTCCAGAGTGAAGCGGCAAAGTTTCTCCAACTGGATTTTGAGAATTGAACAATTCATTCCTAGGACTGGCCAGTATTTCAAAGCGTAATTGATTATCATGGGAGTTGGTGTTTTAAGTTGCAGAACTAAGCTAACATCAACAGTAGAGCGATGTCCACGTACGTCCTGTCATGTCGCTTATAGATTCAATATGGTGGATCAGTTGCTTTAAGTCTCTTTTTCCACATAGCTTGTCCAGTTTGTATAATGGTCAGCGTTAGAGACTCTGGGTTAATTAAAAGTCCGAGGATTTTTTTTTTTAATGTTTATGTTCTTTTTTCCCATAGATACCTCATAATTTCACTTTGGTGTTACCTTTAGGCAACAGCTCACTGATGTACATTGCTACTCGTTTCATCGCCTATGGGGATGACTCTCTCTTCCCTTCGACAAGGAAATCCTTGTCAGGAACAGGAACCCGTTCGGTTATTCCCGGTGTAGTAGTTTCTGTTGCTGTCGAGGATGTGGAGCTACGGAACCTGACTGAACCAGTTGTTATTCAGATTCAGGTGAGATGACGGGTAACCTACAGGACCACGTGGTATGGGGAAAAAGTCGTGAAGAGTAACTCACAGCAAAATGTAACATTTTGGGGAAAAAATGTCATTAAGTTTATAGTGACAATTGTTATCGTGGAAAGCCTTTTAATTCTTTTGAAAACTACTAGAATATATTTTCCTATAGGCAGACGTTTGTAACAAGATTTTTTGATAGATACCTGTAGCATAGATATCCAAATGGCTGTGCATTTGCGCCATTGCTATTTGAATGGCCTTACTACAGTGAAAGATCTGAATCAAGTGGGTTGCCTCGGCTTCCCATCCACAACTTGCTCATAGAGGATATTCGTTAATAAACACCAATATCCACAAGACTGCGGATTTCGTGGCTACTTCTTGCGGTAGCACATAATGTCAATGGGAAGTGGATTTCGCTGGTTGCAAGCGCATCACACGGGACTTGACACTCATTTTGACAGTTGCTTATGAGGCAACTTTGGGCACCTACAGAAAGCCACAGGCTTTTATTCATCCAGTGTTAATCGTGATCTGACGAATATAGGGTTTGACTTGAGATTTGATTCTTGATTGTCTAATGGTTGACTCGATTTACAACTCTAGCTTCCAGTGATTATCAACATCAAAGAGGTCACGTGTGTCTTCTGGGACTTAACTCTGAGAAACGGAGTCGGTGATTGGTCCAATGCTGGATGTGAGTTTCAGGGAGTGACCAATGGGCGACACAGATGTCATTGTAATCACGCAACCAACTTCGCAGTATTTGTAGTGAGTATATGTCCCTCGGATTTAAGTAATGTGTGATGTTTGCCTAAACATTTCTCCATTTTATGTTTTATACGGTGTGCATTGCTCATGACATGAGAAGAAATGACGACAAAAGGATGACGTGAAAAGAAATGACAACACGTGAATTTTTTTATATCCTATTTGGGATTAAAATCAATCAAATTCAATGTTATAAATATCTGAATAAATCACTGGATAATGACGAAAAGAAGCGAATTATTATGGTACAGTCATGTGGTTGCGAAGGGCGATTTCTCAAGGTTACGTAAACTTAATTTTGAATGAAACTACATTTACACACATGTTCACGTTGGCGGGTGAAATCTTTGAAAATTAATTTCTCCAGTTTGGAAGACCGTATTTTCATGCAACATTCAGGATTAATTGCCTTATAATGATCCAAGTATATGTGCTAAAAATCGTTGTGATATGTTCATTATTTTTCGTTAAAATTGGAAAAATAGGCCTGGCTACGTGCATTTTTGAAAATTGTAACACTGGCGTTTGCAACATATGTCAATCTTTTCAAGCCTGAGGAATATTAATAAGGTTCCTATCCATAATGTTGTGCAGTAACAAAATGGAGAAAAACCTCCTACACGAGTAATTAATTGATAAATATCACCCTTTTTGCCGGCTTCCATTGCATTGGTCGATACCGAGACCCACGCCTAGCCCGCCGAGTGACGCTAATGAATATAATCTACCATATGTTATTGTGTGGCTTGGCCGGAATCCCTCAGCCGTAGACAATGCACGTCGGTTGTGTCGGCGGAAAATCCTCGTCAAAATTTTCCATGGAGATTGTTCTAGTTGTAGCACTAGCGTTGGCAACAATAGATTAAACTGAAATTCTGAATATTCTTAGTGTTGAACTAATCGTGATTTAATCAAATTCCTAGAAATTGAGGTTAATACATGCATTTGGGAAGATTCCTTCCAGACTTGAAGGTCAGCTTTACCAGTTACCAGTATTGACGTTTCGGCATCGATAAGCAAGATTTGTTCACTGACGTGAAGTTTAGAATCTCGTCTTCCGTTACAATTTTACAATTCAATCATACTGAGCATATTTACTGATAAACACAACGTTCAAAAGGCCATGTTTTTCGGGTGCATGGATTTCACTGCTCTGTTATAGCGTCTAAGTACGTAATCGGATTAGCTTTGCCTAACTAAACCAGACGCTTATTGCCTTAGCAACTACATGACTGTATACCTAAACAACTTAGAACAGCCGCTGCAAAGACACACCAATTCGTTAGTTACAAATCTATTAAATTCGGTAAAATTTCAATACTGACACCAGGGATAATATAGATGTGTTGTTTTTATTTTGCAAGGAACTAGAAGACGAGTTGAAGTCGTACCATCGAGCATTGAATCCAATCACACGGATTGGCTGCATTGCATCAGCAGGGATGTACGCGTTCATGCTGTTGATGTATTTTCCGTTCAGGTAGAAAATGCTAATGTACTTATTTTGCGAGATGCCAATAATAAATTAACAAACATTGCAAATATAACGGCAGAAATATTATCATACATAGCCCAACACTGTGTTCCACTTCAAAATAGATCTTGAAATACTACGTTACGTATAGTGATGTTAATCTTGTTTTGAGTTTGGTGAATTGTCTGTGAGATTTTTTATATAAGGAACTAAATTAATTGTATGGGTTATGTATTTTTTGTAGGAAGCTGCGCGCGCTGAAATCCGGCCAGATATTCGCCCAGTTCATCCTGTCGCTACTGTTATTGTACACTGTGTTGGTGTCCGGAGTAGAGAATGCGAAGGTATTATTGTATGTTGTATGATTGTATGAAAAGGTTCCACTTTCACTGAGACCAACAACAACATGACATAACAAGTTATGTTAAATGTTATGTGGACCTTAACCCTTTTTTTTGTGAATTTGAAATTCCAAGCTAGAGCCTATTTAGTGTTTACCGTGTTCAACTCCGCAGAGTGGAATGAGGTACTATATACTGTAACATCACCTAGAATAAGATTGGTTTTATTTCACTGACAGGTTTCAACCTACGGTTGTGTAACTGTGACTGCTCTTCTGCACTACTTGCCACTATCCACAATGATGTGGACGGCCATTGAAGCAATAAACATGTACACCAATGCTCTGACGAGGCAAACTCCTACGGATGGAACTTATTACATGATCATTGCGAGTACCGTGGCGTGGGGTGGGTATATTTTGATGTATGGGGAACCATATTGCATTGTATTATTTTCCATTTGTCACAAATTAATATATTCTTATGCAGCAGTTTATTTACTACAACAATATATAATTTAATAGAATGCTAATACATGTACAACACTTTGATATATTTGAATGAGTTTGTTTCTTCATTCAATAGGGGACGTTAAACTATAAAGGACAATAAGGTCCCCAATTCCCGAGAGGTCCCCTATTTGGATTCGTGTACAAACACATATGGGAGGTCTTCCCAAAAAGTTATGAGTACAAACAAAACAGGGGTCCCCGATTGCAGGCAAATACACACTTGTGTGTATGGGGAACCTACTATCATTTTACTGTCCGGTGGAGACATGAACCTAGTGCATTGAGGACACTGGTTTATCGTAGTTTCTGGTTGGAGGGGAATTTGTGTATATATGAAATTTAAAGTGGCCGTAATTTTGTTTTTTCGGCCATAAAAAAATATATTTTGCTAAATGTGGGGACGGAGAGTAGAGGGCTTCCATTAGGAAACCTACAAGCAGGGGCAGCGGGGGGGGGGGGGGGGGGGCACTTGTCCCAAGATTTTCCCAGGCCGACACAAGTGCCCCTCTTGTGCCCCTCGAGATGTAAACAAAACTGCCCCTCAAACGCACACGTATGAAAGCATAATGCTTGCGCTAAAATAAAATCGTTTCCTGTTGTAATGCAAAACTGCCCATCAAAACACATTGAGGATTGTGCACATTCTGGAGAAGGAAAACTACCCCTTGAAAGCACAAATATACCTCTCACAATAATAAATCTATGTCCTTGAAGTCGCCTGTTATTTCATTGTCTTCCCCCAGGACTACCCCTGATTGTGACAAGCATATCGCTGATAGTTGCAACTGACCAGTACGGCACCGCTGATAAGTAAGAAACTGTTTTGTTTTATTCAGCTGGTAACATCTGTGTTTTGACCATGGGATGACGTTTGGTTTATTGGAAAAATATAAACTTTGAAATTACAATAGTGCACCACAGGAAAACAAAAACAACACAGCTCCCAATTTCTTCATGCTTATTAAAACAGGCTTATTAAAAACATCATCAAATTTTCTCTATTTAGAAATATTGTATTAAGGCCATCAAACAACAGAAGTTAAACAAGAACCATCCAAATAAATTTAAAGTTAGATTGAAGTGTTTAAACAGTTCTAGTAACTGTCTGCTAATATGGCTATATATCTTGTATCAAGTTACAAACAAGCCTGAGTTCATTAAGTACCGGTACACTAGTGCTTGTGAAGCAAGTTCTGTTGGGAATGATTTGACAAACTATGATTCACTGAAATATAATTTCCTGGTATCATTTTCAGCTGCTTTGTAGCGCCAAATCTGGCGATGTACCTGGGCATCCTCCTGCCAATCTGTCTCATTCTGGTCAACAACGTCGTCCACTTTGCTCTGGTGGTGCGCGTCCTGCGCAAATCCAAGGATGAGCCTCCCTATTACGCGCAGATGACAAAACGCCTGGTGACGGCCGTGGGGATCTGCACTCTGACATTGGCTGCCTGGTATGTGGGATATCTTTCCCTGCAGACTGCGTCAGATGCCTTCTCAATCAGCTTTTGTGCGGTCAACTTGGTCCAGGTGAGGTTTTAGGTGTCTCTTTACCTTTGACACGTTAAAGTTGTTCTCCCCGTGCTTTTCCTTTCTTTCGAGTCTAACCCGAAAAAAATACATATATGTATATAATTATATATAGTTGAATTTTCAAATTGGTTTGCTTTTTTTAAGCAAAACAGTTTTATTCACTTTGAATAAGTCAACATACACATTTTGGATTAGCCTACCGTTCTGTGCGGCACAATTATTATTCGGGTGTATCATTTCGTGCTTTGTGGGAGCAAAACAACCCAAAATAATTTGCTTTCAGGGGGTTACAAAAGTCGAAAGTAAACAATATAGCGATTCGATCTTTAATCATGTACCAACACCTTCGTGCTTTTAACCTCCCGCCAAATACTCCACTGTATTCGATTCCTTCTGCTTCTGTTCTGATCGATTCCTAGATCTGATGAGAATCCATTCTGTCATACTTGTATTCGATTCTTACCTTGCCTTGTTACTAAAGGTTGATAAAAAAGGACGACCAGTCAATTGCGCCCTATGAAAAAAACAAAATACACGGTGTTCAAAAGAATCGCGTGACACAAAAACAATTGATAGCCGATGTTAACGTACCGTCTTGGATCAAGACTCGATGTAATTGAATTATTTACACTAATCCTGCAGTTATACGAAATGAACATCAATGACGTCTTGATTTGCAGGTTGCTCTTGCCTGCTTCAAAGTACACCTCATCGTCAAGGGAGACACTCTGTCCTCAGGCAAAGCCCATGGCGCCGAAGCGGCTGATGCTGGGAGCGAGGAGAACCCACCTGCCTCCCCGTCTAATGTCCAGATCGCCCTGCCTACTCTCTCGGAAGCTGGACCCGAATCGGACAGCAAGGGAGACGGGGATCAGACCGACCTTGCATTTGACGCGTCCTTGTAAAGTTCCAAGGGGGATCAGTGACAAGAGATCTAGCGAGAGTACGTGAATCCTGGGAATGTAGTAACCACAAATCGTGCACATTAATGTTGCGATAAGACACACGCGGAGTATGTAGTCAGTGTTCGGTATCAATATATGTTTACATAAAAAGGTGAATGTGAAGTTGTATAAACATGAACACCTAGTTAGATTTGACTACAGAAAACAGTCATATTTTCATCCAGCCGACTAGGCCTACAGCTAGGGTCATCTAGGTGCAAATTTAAGTAATATGTGTTTCAGAGTGCAGAACAAATACGAAATAAGAACTTTTTTGAAATCACTTTTTAGAACTCAAGTATTCTGGATGAAAGCAAACACATACACTTGATGTTATACGTGTGGATGAATGTTGTTTTATCGTGCACGTGGTAAATCAGTGTAAATCAAATTTTCAATATCGGTTTTTGGTGGTTTTTTTTTTTTGACCCACTTGACTTACTTCTGAAAGCGATTCCTAGCCCATTATCACTACAAAAATGTCCGTAAACTTGGTCCTGTTTTGACGTGTAGTCGAAATGGGTTGGGAAACACAGCAAAGGATGGCTACCTCATGAATTAAGACCAATCGTTGTATCTTGTACAATCCTTTGCCTTTGGCGGGCAACGGGGGAAAAACTTATGATTTTCAGAAATTAAGATTTGAGGCTTGGCACGGTGAAGATAGTAATGAGTGAAAGGTTTGCGGAAACACCATAAGGGCATAATTTCTCAACTAAGAGAATGGTTCTGAAAAGAATCACCTCTAGCCTGGTTCTTTTCACAACCATTCTCTTAGTTGAGAAATTATTCCCATGGTGTTTCCGCAAACCTTTCACTCAATTTTGAGATAAATCTTAGCGAAGTTCATTGTTATAAACGATTCTTATCACTGTACTGCATTAACGATGCAACTTTCAATATTGGGTGGGGAGGAGAAGAACACCTAAGTTTCAGACCAGTGTTTGATTAAGTACTGTGTGATGTTGTGTGGCTGATTATAAGCAAGACTTGTGACGATTTATTCCGTAAAGTTGTCAATGCACCGGTAAAACAGTGTTGTGTTTAAATAATCGAGTGTACTAGTTTAAGCGTCAAAAGTTGTCGCATTCGTAACACGTAAATTCTAAGTAATTCAGGGTTGGTCATGTGAAAAGCCATTCAAATACACTGTGGCAAAAGCACAGACGTCAGAGAGTAAATTTAGATGCATGACATAAAGGGTGGTGTCCATTTAGGATCAATGTTGTACTTGTAAAGTGAAGGTGAATATTGTTGTATCGTTTTTTTAAAATAAATCTGGGGGGAGGGGGACACAAGGAAGTCTTAAGTCAGTTGAGATCTCAGTAGCAGAATAGGGGAGGGGGCTTGGTTGGGGGGAACGCCCCATTCAGCCGCTGACTCATGTTAGGATACTAGGGACATTAATACTAAATGGAATGCTAAAATTTCTCAAATTGCCTTGGAATGTAAAGGGGAAAATATCGTTTATTTCAACCTACCGGGGCCATTCGGAACGTCTACACTTAATCCCCTTTCATATCACCCCCTTCCCCATTTTTGAAAGTAAGAACCGCCCACGGATTCAGGAAAAGGAAACAGGTACTTAATTTGAGTAATAAAGAGTTGTCTGAGCGGTGTTATGTATTTGTTTTGTGATTTTGGGAAATTAAAGCGTTGTGAATGTTGTCATGAGATTCGTTCATATTGTCATGTTTCATTTATCCCCTCAGTAACGGCACGGCATCGAAAACAAACAACAAACAACCAAAAACCCCAACAAACAACCACCCAATGGTGCTGCCGGCAAAGTAAAATCTGAAGAATGGAGAAGGAAGGGATAATAAACCCCGCTGCTAAAAAAACCGCGAAGCTAAAATCCAGTTCTGAACTCATGGCAAAAGATTGTACATGCTATCATGTCAGGCCTTCAGGGCTTCGATGTTGGATGTTTCATCTGTTATAGGAACTCGGATCCTGTACTCCACTGTCAATCCTTGGTTTCAGCTATGACTACTAACGGATATTTAAAGATGCAATTTATATTTTACATTAGGCCTCTTGTTTCCTTGAAAAAAAATATGACTTAACCTCTACCAAGACTTGTAAACCTGATTTTAAAAAAATGGGAGATAGAAAGTATTGAATTATTTTTAACAATATTTCCGTCATGGAACATAGACTTGTACATGTAGACCCACAAGTTGCGAGGTGCCTAACTGCAATTCACTTGCCGCGAAGCGCGGCCACTGCGTGTACAAAAGTACAAATTCCCTGGTGTACGTTCGTCACAAACAAGGAACGGTGCGCGTCAACCAGCGAAATGTCCCGTCCATGGGACGTCGTTGCTAGGTAAAAGGGCGCCCTCTTGTGGTGGCGCACGGCACTCTTACAAATACTGACTCACTGGTAGTGTTGCGCATGCCTACGTGAGGATTGAGGAACCGGATTTTTGGGAGTCCAAATTTCATGTGACACTGAAAAAGTGTTGTAGACCAGCTAGCCATGTCTTTATCATCCGTTTTAAGACCGGCCACGTGACGGGCTCTCGACCAATAGGAATGGGTAAACTGAATATAGGTATTTATGAATGTCCCTTTTAGTATATTCGAACTCAATACACATGCAATTCCTACCAAGTCATTAATTTTCGTTTAGTTTCGCTCTATTGGTTGGAGCATACAGCGCAATATATATAAACCGGCAATATAATATTATAATGGTGAAAACAGAAGGTTGAACGCGTACAGGAACTCAGTCACAAGAAACTTTGAAACACAAATACAAATGCATTACCTATTATTGAAATTGCTTACAGCGGATGCACGTGATCCATTATAAAGAATGTGTCATGTCCAGTATTACTGAAGATCGTATTGTCATCATGGTAAATGTGTTTCAAGGCCTCAATAATTTGATTTTTTTTTCAAAATAATGGCCATGTTAAAGACAATATATTATCCGTTTCTCTGATCATTTAGTGATCACTGAGCTGCCTTATTGTGAATCTGTTTGGATCATGTGTTATGAAGCAAACTCATTGTTCGCTCGTCCTGTGACGGCATCTGCACAATATGTTAAATCAAGTGCAAGTGCACAATAAGCTCTGGCCGTCTTGCATAAAAGTCTTGTATGAAATCTATCCCTTCCAGAGCTTAAAAACGCGACACCCCAAAAAACGCGACGCCGATGGCACAATATACACTCTAAACAGTCCGGCCGGGTCAAAAAATGGCACCTTTCTGGGTCAACATGGACATTTTTTTGGGTCAAAATGACCCGGAAAATGAGTCACACATTGTAATTGTGACCAAAAAAGGTGTCATGATTGACCTGGAAAAGGGTCAGGCCCTACATGACCCTTTTCCGGGTCAAGTCTGACCCAGGACTTTTAGAGTGTCTGGAATGCCATACTTCAGATGTATACCTAGATTGATAGCGATTTAAAACCCACATGACTATAACATTATTGCACATCATTTTGCCTGCTTTGATACACTTTTTCTAAACATTCCCCCCCCCCGAATTATAGGTTTTCCCGCACATTTTAAAACTGTTTTCATTCAGATTGATAACGGTTTACTTCAATTTCGTTTTGAAAATTCACGACCTTGCATATCCCATGTTCAATTTCGTCTTCGGTCGCTCATTTTCGCACTTTTTTCAAACAATGTCAGACCTTAGCAATGCGTTTTCGTGAAAGACAAGTCAATTTCGTCGTCTTCAATTGCTGAATGTACGATAGATGAAGCAATTTTGTCATTTTGCAATCAATGTTAAATGAATTTCATTCAAACTCATCTCATGATTGAATGCTATCTTTGGTATTTTAACGTTTTCATCTGTTCATTTCTTCCAACTACCTGGATAATTATTATGCAAAATCGTAATATTTTTCAATACTTATTAGTTGTGTATCCATTAAGTTCTTTGACAATTGTATGCGTCATGAACTGAAAGAAATAAGGTAATGGCCTTCACGGGCAAATTTATGAATGCAGACTTTCCATTTTATGCAGGAAATAAGTAGGCATATAGTTATGTACATGTGAAAGCAAAATGCATTCATAATTTCACATCTTTTGGAAACAGTGAATCCAGTTCTTCTTGCCATTTGCAGTTTGTTTAACCTTCAATTTCTTGTCTTGCAATAAACCGTGCCAATACCAGCGTGCTCATTTTGTCTGATGAATTTGATAGAAAATTTCTGGAAATCGATTAAACAAAGACAAATTTAATCCTTGCATTAGGCCTACGTAGATGATCATCAGGTGAGACGAATTCCATTGAAATCTGACGACGGCAAATGGACAATGTTGAAATTGATGACCATTCTTCATTTGGAATGACCAATGACTAAATTCATTGTAGCATTTTCGCGTTCCAGTCACCTAGGGACGAAATTAAAGTTAACCGTTTACGCCAAAAAAAAAAATTCTCCTGTTTCTGGTATGGAGCTTGCCCAAAAAGTGGTGCGGCGACGCGGCTTTTTTTTTTTTTACCTGATTTTTTTGCTTCAAATGTGTGCTGATGACTGCAAATGGTGCCCGACTAAACTTAGTGCAAATAATGGGAGTCCAGAGAGGTCACATAAAGCTTATTCTCAATTTTAACCCAATCTAAAAACACGTTAAAATTGTGCACCAGCAGGATTTCAGTCAAACCATTGAGTTTGGCGGTTTTGAGACATCATCTTTCATTGAAAAAAAAAACATTTTCATTTTGCCGATGCGCATGGCTACGGCGACGCGCGCGCATACCAGAAACCGGAGACTTTTTTTTTTGGCCTTATGAATTTCAATGCAACATTTGTTTAATGTGCGGGAAAACCTATAGGCCTATTACAAACAATTTTTGTTAAATACAAGTACATGTATTTATTTATTTTTATTTTTTTATACATTAAAATTTAGTAACATTTTGTGGGAAACTTATGGGGCTTATTTCGGTCAATTTTCGGGAACAGACATATGCAAAATAAACGCGCATGCGCATCAATCGAAACAAAACCGCTGCTCCGAAAACCGTCAGCAAGAGTGCATTTAATGAGAACGGCATGGCATTTGGTCAAAATAAATGCGCATCGATGGAAGCAAAATCGCTGTTCTGAAAACCGTCAGCTAAGAGTGCATCTTATGAACAACCACAAATGACAAATAGAATTTGGTCAATTAGTGAATTATTTTTGGAGAATCATTTGGTCAATCTTCGGGGACAGACAGACAGACCGACCGACCACCAGGTGACATGTACAAGCTCCTGCCAGAGCTTTCAAAAATACCGTTTTCAAAAACCATAGTCTGGAGTTTGATTCTCCATTTCGGTTCATAATATTAGACACGTGCATAAACAAATGTCCAGACCTACCGGGCCAATTATATAAAACAAGATGAGGCAGGCGTATACGCTCGTAGTAAAGCTACGCGCGTAGTAAAGCTGGCTAAAGAGAGCACAAAATTATATCAATTGAATCAATTACATGTACATGTATATTCACTGCAAGCGTTTCGTGCATCTGGTGTACACAATATTGGGCCGGATTTAGCCTATTACGGAGTAATCGCAGATACCTGTCCTTTACCAGCTAACAATCCAGGCTAAACGTCAGTCAGTCAGTCAGTCAGATAGGTACAAAGAGGACTACACGCTGGCTCCTCTGATGGCACCATGATTGTGAATTCGTGAAGGGGAACACACTAAGAAGAATTTTCCTAGGCGGGACGGTAATTTATGCTACCATTTCCAATTGTTCAAATACAGTAAGAAACCCTCTAAAACTTAGACACCAAACACCCCCCCCCCCCCAATAATAATACAGGTTTCCCTGCCCAATTTCCTTAGGGCCCTAAATATTCATTCACTTCTGAAAATCGGTCATTCATTTTCGTCTGTTTGAGAATCGCTCTGAAAACGCGTATCATTTTCGCTACCAGAGCATTCGATTCCATTTCAGTTCAATTCAAGTGATTGAGCAGCACCTTTCGTTTATGTCCATTCAGATTTGTTTATTACAAGACTTCTTTTTTGCTTTTAGAGGGCAATTTCAAACATTCACCATTCTATGTCACTTTTCGGTTTAATGCATTCGGCACCTGATACAGTTAGCTGTACCTGAAATTTATTTAGAAAAGGCATGCTTGCGTAAATGAATGCGCAGGTAACGTAAGAGGCCGTCTGTTTCTCAAAACCGAATGCACAGACAATGAAAACGATTGAACATTTGTTGAATTGAAATGGGATTAAAGACGTGCATTCAAATTTAGACGAAAACGAATTACCGATTTTCAGAATTTGATGAACATTTCCGGAAATTGGCCGGGAAAACCTATAACAATGTGGGATCTGCCAAACAGATCGTACCATCATGCCTAACAAACCTGACATCATCGCCATTGACATACAATGACGTGAGGCTAGAATCATCGAAATCAGCATTCCTGCAGACGGCAACAACAGAAGGAAGTTTGCCGAGAAACGAGACAAATACCAAGACCTGAGGATTGAGATCGAGAAACTGTGGCACGTCAAGGCCACCATACATCATCGGTACCGGTTCAATTGGTCTCACACTGAAGGAAACAGGCTGAACACCTTAGGGTACAGACACACCTTCTCCAACGGACAGCCATCCTCCAAACATGCAACATCACCCGTCGCTTCCTAAACCAAACCATCTAGCTCCTGGTGCATCATCAACTGCGATGGAAACCTACAACGGACAAAGTGGCTAATCTGCTTTTCTTTTGACTAATCATAGTCCCGAAAAAATGTCGTCCGCTGGCTGATCAAGTTATGTTAACTAGAAATAATAACACATGTAATAATAAGTCTCACTATATGTCTTTCAAATCTCATAGATTACTTTTATTTCTACACTGCTGCCAGCTTTACAGTTATTTTTATTTTTTTATGAACGGCGAAAAGCTACTTTTACTCAGAAACACGCAGGTTTAAATAGGCAACAAATATCACACTTGAAACTAATTTAAATATTTTGCATAAAATGACAAAACATATCAACGAAATTTCGGTGTATTGAAAAAAAGATAACACCTCAAAACGAAAAAAAAGACAAACAACATTTGGAAAAGAAGTTGATAACAAGGCGACTGAACCTTAACATTGGCCGGTCAGAATTTGGCTTCCTGTCGTGTAGACCAAGCCAAATACCTCTTAACAAAAATGAGAAGTTGTGGACATGTGATACCGACTTAACCAAAATGTTAAAATGTGCACTACATTTGTATATGATACGGATTAAAAGTATTGACGTTAACTGTATAATATGGCAAACAAGGAGGTAATGATGATATGTTGTTGTTCTGCCTGACGGTAACTAACAGGCATATGACGTCATTGGTGACGTTGTTCATTGTGACGTGGTATATTGGTATTTGGAACTCATGCTCAATGATTCCATAAACAAAATAAAGATGCCAAACAAGGACCAGCACAAGATGCAAGGCAAGAGCATGATTATTTCAGGATGTTTAACCACTCAATGATTGATGGTGTGACAAGGTTAAGTGGTCCATGTATTAGGCAAATAAAACGTTTAAAACAACAAACAAAATGGCGAACAATTAGATTAGACCTCATCATTGCAAGTCTCTCAGTCTCTCAGAGGGTGTTCTTAGTTATGCTAATTTTAGTTACAATGCATGGACAAAAAGGTTTACTTGTGACTAAAGTGAGACGAAAATCATTGCCCTCCGACTCCGCCTTAAAGCATAACGTCTATTCCTGCGGAATATTATCAGAAAACAGGGTGTTCACTCCCTGTTCTCTAACTTGTTATGAATGTCCGATGTTAACAATTATGCACCAGTGTCTCTAATGCAATGCAATCTCTAAATACACCAAAAATCAACATCGAAATTAAAATCGAAAAGGAAACCTCACAAATTTAAAAGCTTTAATCTCACAGCAAAAACAAAAACAGCTGGGCTACATAATCATGTCTGAAATTTAAATACTTATTGTGAACTTTCTATATACTTTTTACATAAAGGTGGAAACTACATACATTTAATTTTTTTCTTCTGAGATCAACTTTAAGTACAGGTTTGTTGATATCAAAATATACTGGCAACTACTATATAATTACATTTGTCGAAGGTCATTTACCATTAAAACAGAAGAAAGAATGTGAAAACAGCTCTCTGTGGTACACCGTGCATGAAATCATAAAGTTTATAACTCTGGCTATTCGCCACCTGTATTAAATCAGGTCGGATTGCTCCCAAACCCACCCGAATCCTACAATTCCAATGGTGAAGGATTTCTGTTGGATTTAGTTGGATTAAGGCTGGCGTTAGGCTACATATTTTTTTCCTTCCATTTTGTTTTTTCAAACCTACATCTAACAATTCAAAATATTTCATACATAGGCTAAAAAAAATAGCAAAAGAATGAGATGATATATTTTGTATGCGTATACATGTACACAATGTAAGCACAAGATGCATGCCTGTAGAAGTAAAAATTTAGTCCAATTTTAGAATTCTTTCTTGACAATTTTACATACTATATTGACTGCAATAATTAGTTCTATCAAGAATACAATTCTTAAATAATTGTACATTTACATACCAGATAATATTTACATTAAAGGTACTACTAGAGACAAATTTTTCGTATATCTAATCACATGAACCCTGCTTTAAAGGGGATATAATTATCAACTTTATTTAAAGGTCCCATTTTGAGTTATTGGTTCTGGGGAAATTGGCGAAGAAATGCAACAAACTCTTTAACTTAAGTACAGAGTATGCGCAAAGCCCAACTTAATCTTATAAAGGCATGCAATAACCCTAACCCCCTTGAGTGATTTACTAGGAACCCCCACTCCTGCAAAATCCAACACCACATGGTAACTCAACACTCAAACTGCTGAACTCTGATTATGGTGGTACATGTGTGCCTGACCCCATGTAAAGCATAATCAGTTTACTAATGCCATACTCACTCCGACCCATGCTCCAACACATTCTAAAAGAACATGCAGTTGGATTTTAAAGGGTTTGGTCATTAGGGTTAAAACATGTTAAATGCAGAGTGCAAATCATGAACCTACTGTTTGCTGGATTTCAGGAACAAATGCATGCACACTTTCCATGAGCCAATAACAAGCAGTGTACATGTATAATGACCCTATACATGTATCCTGTCTGGTACCTTGACTTGCGCATACATTAATTCACAAGTCATTGTACGTGTATGCTGACCCCGTATCTTGTCTGGTTCCTTGACTTGTGCATGCATTATTTTGTACTCCTTTTCCACCTAGCCTTAGCTCCAAGTTATCTCAGCGTTAATGATAATTCTTGACCCAAAGTTTCCTCCATTTACAGGAGCAATCTCACGTTTACCACCCCAGACGAAAAAGAAAAGAAATTGGGGGGGGGGGGGGCTACATACAACTGAATAAACTAACTCTTCATGGTTGTTACACTATAAAAGCTCCTTGCTCATATATAGTGAAAAACTGAGCTGGCTCTTTCAGTACATGTTGCACTGATACATCAGCCTTCACAAGACTGTCTAGCGTGCCACGAGGGATCTTGTTGGAGGAAAACATTTCCAGTTGACGTATGCGTTGCAGGAAATGGCACTGCATTAACTCTGAGTCGATGAAGTGAGTTGGAAACAAATGCAATGAGAACTGTTTGTAACAGACGGCTACCAGGAAGCCAGTCTGCACAGTCATTACGAGGGTGTGAAATGCTTGCTGACACCAATCTGTCACATTAATGTTGTGGCAATCCAGCGAGGTGTGAAATTGATTAGGCAATGGCCAATCCCAATTCTACCAATGCACAATGCTAGCTACAGCAAATGCAGTTATGCCTCATCCATGCACAAACAGCTTCATTTTCTGAGCCTGAAAATAATTATTTTCTCTGTACTTTCTTTTGGGCAAACCTAGAGAATGCTCCTGATTGGGGACCAAACCTAACCCACCTTAAGCAAGTCTGGACTAGAATGAAGGATAAAAAACATTAGCACAGGGAAATCAACCCCCCCCCTCCAAAAAAAAAAAAGAGGGGGGAGTAATGCGATCAGCATACAGTTTAGCTTGAGGTCAAACAAATTTGTCAAACCCAGCAAATTATGCAAATAATGTAAGAATCACTTTTATAGCAATTGCTCTATACATGTATTTGGTCCATGTATTACTCACCCATAAAAGAAGAGAAACATACATGCACCCAACAAATTTGGAAGTCTAAACTCAATAATACCTGATTAACACAATATTTAGGTAATGCATAAGTATTTCCCATTTTCTGACATTTGAGAAAAATAGCATCTTTTCAAGGTACAATGTACTACATGTATTTATATTTACTACTTTAAGACATTATCAGGTGGATTGCTGAAAATGCATGTTAACACATTTACAAGTGGGAGCATTCTTTTATCAAGCAAGTTGCAGCAGCAGCCAAACTGTTTCTCCAGTTTGTTTACATAACCGAAATATGTCTGCATACTGTACACAAAGAATTAGTTTAACAAGATATTAAACAAAAATGACTTGAGCCAGGCTTGAAGCTCTTGTATTTTTTTTCTTCAACGATGAGAAAACTTACAAGTGAAAGAGAGTCATTCTGCTTTATCATTTGCCAAGTACACTAGTAAAATAATAAAAATAGTTTTGAAAAAAAGCGCACGTATAAACCAGTATTAGGGCTCAATGCGCTACATCATGATTACCCTGCTCATTGGACCATTGAAACATTCCCTAGACAATCTCAGCTCCCTGAGGCGCATACAGCTGGATGCTGCCATTTCGGCGCATAGGCAGTATGAAGAATACTTAATGAACTACCCAAAAGCATGATGGTGTAAAGTACTTTATAAATTGGATAGGAAATAACAGGTAATTTGTACAAGTACAAATGTACATGTACATGTGTGCATAGAGATGTACATTTTACATTTGCTTTTAAGATGCATGTAATAGATATGCTCCAGTCTTTTCATAATGTACCAATTCTCTGATGTACCTCCTTGCGTAGATCACAAGCATGAGTCACCGTGAATCACTTTTCCAGCTGCCTGTGCTTCAACCATATAAGTTGATACCAAATCGGGCCTTTGTAAAGTTAAGTGTGAGGCATAATTTTTTTCAAGAGTTATTCCTTACAAATATTCAAAAAATTCAAACCGAATATCCGATGGCACCAGAACTTTCCATTCAGTTCACAGTCATGCCCAAAAAAGTGACGAGTGAGATGCCGCATGCCATGCGCTCCAGAGCTTGAATGGTGAAAAAAAAATGGGTGGGAACTCTCTGACCAATCGAACTTGCAGACTATTCATGAACCAAGGAGGCCCCTAGCAAGTGTATGCGGTCACAATCAGAGACAATGGAGCAAATTGGGAGATCCAGTTGGTTTCTTTAGCCAATGTCATCAAAAATGGAAGGCTTAATAATTTTTCGATTATCCTGTTTTCAAAATCTAAACCGAATAGTAGAATTCAAACCGAATTTAAATAAATCCGGATATTATTCCCACCACTAAAAAAGTACCGACTCACAAAACAGAAGATGTACTTTTAGTCTGAGTTCAAGATGTCTTGAACAATTAATTGCCACTTTGATGATACATGTACATTGTACATGTGCATGTACATGTCCACCCTTCTGTGGAATCCTCACATGCATGATATGGCGTACATCTTCCAAAACCAGCAAAAGCCAGCATGTGGGTAGGAGTGCATGCAAAATGTAATTTCAGTGCACCTGCCTGTTGCAACAGACTGCAAGAAAATGACATCTTAAAACCAAGACCATTCAACAAGCCTGTTTGGAATGCCCACTTGTAAATGTGCAACACAGAACCGATCAGCACCTTAACTAACATTCATGGTCGGTAGTTCCTGAGTGATGAACTGCTTGAGGCGTTCTAAGTACTGCCCGTAGAGCTCCACATCATTGTGACCGGCGCCCTCTACCCAGAGCGGTTCCACGGTGCGAGGGCAGCGCTCATAGATGGCCAGGCCATGGGAGAAGTCGATGACCTCATCCTCGGTGCCATGAATGACGAGAACAGGAGACGACACCTTGGATGCTTTGTCGATACTGTAATAAGGAGAAAATGATACAGAGAAAGAAATAGGAATGAGAATTTCTTTATTTTATTTTATTTTAGAAATGTGTGAACATTTCCCAAAAACTTTTTTTTTTTTTCAAAATTAAGCTCAAGAGCCTTCTTGTGCTTAAAACATGTACGACATGTTTAATACATGTATTAATACATGTATGACATATTTAAGAAAGTTAAAGGTGAAAAAAGCCAGGTTGAGTTGATGAAGTGCAGTCTGATGTGGAACAGATCTATAGGTACCGGTAGTCATAAAAAAAACCTCAACAATGACACTGCCCACATATAAAATGCAGACATCACCTACCTACAGGTTGACACCCATAAGTACACTGAACTATTATGCCTGTTTATGCATGGATAATCATGAACATGATGAATAACCACTACATATTACAGATTGCATCATGGTGTGTGTGCCTGCTTGTGTGATTGTGTATGTACACAATGTACAATGTATGTGACATACATGTACCGGTAAGTACCGTACATGTACATGTAGGCATATAGTACAATACAGGCCCTAATCCTCAATATATTTGATTCAAGTGTTACAGTATACTTAACTGTAAATGAACACTATGCCACTTTTGCATCATGGTACTCACTCAAAATTCATTAATGATACATGTACAGTTGTATGTATTTCCTTTTGGGGGGATTGTGTTCAGCTGGGTTGGGTTTTAGGACCCATTGAGGAAGTCTATCCTTCCTCCATGTATGATGGACCTGAGACAAATTGGCTATAACGTGGACATTACATTTTCTTCCATAATGCTTGAATTGCCCATTTAATAGTAATCAATACTCAACACAAAATGCACAATGGACATGTTAAGTAAAATACTGAGTAGTGTCTGGAGTACATGTACATGTACATGTATGCCTATGTTGTGCACATGTATGCCCTTATGGGGTTTTGTCTACGTTTTTTCATGTTTGTTGTATATTTGTTTGTCTTGACAATAATTCTCCACGGTTTTTCTTTCTTGAAATGAAACGCATGAGCAACATTGGTATAAACATTAACCCCGATATAGAGGTGTGCATACAAGAATTTTTCGTGCGATGTCTCACTGAAAAGCTCATGTAATGCTACATAATTATCAATTCAACTATTTTTCAAGGTGCCATACCCAAAAAGCATACATACACACCAACTTTAATTCATTATTGACAATGGGCAAGTTAATATTGTGACATCATAGAACCAGAAGACAAGTGGTGTAATTAATATGTACATGTACACACAAACATGAAGTTAGACAATGTCTAATAATAGTCTGGGGCCCAATCACACTGCGTTTGTTGACAAACACAAACCTTTAGTTTCCTCTTGAATTTAGAATAATTATACCGAATGTCTTGAATACATACACGTACTGTAGCATGTACATACAGGGTGAGTCAAAAAAAGTGGAACCCAAACCACCAAAAAATATATTTCATATAAAAAAATATATGAAGCACCAAAAATGATGACTGGAACTAAAAAGCCAATTTCATAAGCTACTTTCAGATGAAAAAAATACTGAAATGGCTCAATCCATTCAATGAAAATCACCATTTAAACGCAATGACCTTTAAACCTGTCTCATAAAAAAAGCAATTTATTGTGTTTTTTTTTACTGTTTGGAACAACAGAGAAAATGACACAGAATACTTAAACTTCAATAACTGTCACCAACTGTCACCAACTGTCATACAATATCTTTAATAGCAATCCTGGTAAGGCAAACAAAATGATTTATAAAATCTACTTGTTTTTTAAAAGAAGGGCCTTTAAAATGACTTTGTTGAATACTGTATTTTTAACATTTAAACTGAGATTTTATCGCTGGTGATGTTTGAAGACAATTGGGACAACGATTCTTGAAATCGCATTTTTGGACGAGGGAGGTTTTAAAGACATTGTATTTAAATGGTGATATTCTTTGAACGGATGGACCAATTTCAGTATTTTTTTCATCTAAAAGTAGCTTACGAAATTGTCTTTCCAGTCATTATGTTTTTTGGTGCTACATATTTATTTAAATATGAAATATAATTTTGGGGTTTGGGTTCCGCTTCTTTTGACTCACCCTGTATAAAATGAACAGGAAGTGTTGAAAGCATGCAGGTACCTACACATGTATTTTGTCCTGGTAGTTTTCATGATCATACTTAAGTTTGCATGCTTGTACATGTAGTCAGTGATCAGTTGTCTCATATAAATAGAATCTACGTGTACATTTGTATACCACATCTCATATAAATAGAATCTACGTGAACATGTACAATTGTATACTACATGTATGTATGTACATACATGTATAGTTTTGTTTGTGTACACAGTGCTCTGCGCATACATTGTACGTATGTTCATCACATAGGCTACATGTAGGCCCTATAAGATTTTGTTGCGAAACTAAAATCATTGAAAATCCTGTCAAGTCTGTTGTTTGTACATTACAAGGGCCCCAGATAAACACATTTATACAGCTGGTTATAGCCATGAAATTGATTCTGCTCATGTATGGTGTTAATATTTATCCTTGGGTCATCCAATTTAATTTAAAAATATACATGTACATGTATTATGTACCGTACATGTATTATTTACCCAAGAGGAGTGCATATTTAATCAGTATAGAATGCCAATGCATGTACTACATGTAGTTGTTTCATACAGGAAAACTGTACAGTGCCACTTATATTTTGTATTGCTTTAATTTTCAAACACTTAACATGCTGAAAAATAAATTATTGTCACATGTACATGTGTACATTGTACACTACTATAGCATTTAGCATGTATGTAACAGTGTTTGAACCTTCAGCTAAATGTATCGGTATGTACTACATGTAGTTTTACCACAAAACACTGAGCTGCATAGGCCTACTGACTGTGTGCACTGTTGGTGACTCATGACCCCAGACTGATAGACTGATAAAGAGTGACTCATTTGCATTGCTGTTGCTGCAGTATATAATACATGTAATTCAATCATGTGAGTACAGCATTGCACTTACGGTACATGTAGAGCTGTAAACTGAATACTTCACTGTCCAAAACTGCTACAAGTGGAGATTTAAGTTGATGTAAAGGCTAAGGGAAAGCTTTCACATGTGTGTTGAAACGACTTGCAGACAGAATGTTTCTGCCGACAAACTGCGTTTGTACTAGTGTTGATTTGATGCGTTCACGGAGTTTCTTGTAATAATGGCAAAGGTCATTCGGATAAAATCGCTGCAGCAATGTTATTTGGATGTACCGAGCACCTCCTTGAGCTTCAATGGGCCTTCGATGAGCCTTCGACCATCCCATGGAGCTATCCGTTTTTTCCCATGATTATCCTGAATGACCCATTACATTTGTTTGTACCCATTTGTTTGTACCGCATGCACAGTTGAAATACCGAACTGGCTGATTGATGCTTTAAAACCAGCTCCATGCTTGATTTTAATGGGACCCTCAATTCCCCACACTGAGAATATTTTAGATATTCACTGCTGTTTGAACACAACCATGTACATGTATGTTTTTTACTGTCGGATAGAAAAAGTGTGTACTTGTACTATAGCACTAGCAGTACACACAAAATAAAATTAATTATAAACACACATACATGTATGAAGAGACCTCACAGACTCAATTTATATAAAAGTGATGTACAGTTGTACATTTAAATAAATAAAGATTCAGCAAAACAAAAACAATTATATGGTGTAAACATTCTTTTCACAAAATCTCATTTGCCATTTTTTTTTAAGCACTGGAGGCCTGGAGCCTGGAGGGTTTATTCAACTCACCAAGTTCAAGGTCTACGTATACATGTTGTGCCTATTGGTGGATCTGCACAGTCAGTCGATCATGCCACGCTTTTGGCCGACTGCAATGCCATCAGTCGATCACCATTTCTTTCCAATTCTGGACTCTGGATGGTTGTTTTGAAAAAGGTGAGTGAAGCCTGCAACATTTTCTGGAAGATTGACTGATCGAGCAAGTGTATTTCTGCACGATCAAGTGCAGATCCACCGATCGTGCACAACATGTTAAATACATGAAGCTTAATCATACTCACCTTGGAAATGCATCAAACCACCATGTCTTCTTGGTATCTGGTAATGCCACCCGCATCCCCGACATGAGAGGAGAATGTAGAATGACTGCAGCACACTCATACCGTGCAGCTAGGTCTATCGTAGGCACCGTACCGATACTCTGTCCGTACAGGATTATACTCTCTGGGCTGATTCCGTAGCGGGAACGCAGAGCGTTCCAGGCAGCGTCAATGTCCGAATACAGGTTTCTCTCCAGCGGCTTACCCCCGCTGGCCCCGTAGCCCGAGTAATCGTAGCTAAATATATTGCAGTTGATTCTAGAACCCAGTCCTATGTAAAAGCTGCTCATCTGTCCGATATCTACAGCATTACCATGACTAAAAAGTACGGTGTATTTCGGGTTGGAGGCACAGCGCACAAACATGCATGCTGTTCTGTTTCCCCGCTTGTTGCGGGTGTAAAACACCTCGATGGACTCAAGTTCACGGTCGGAATACTGCCATTCTGCCCTTTCGGTGAGATTTAGTGTGCCTTTGGCACCCGTTTCATCCGTCACGATGGTGTAGGTTGGTTCCGGTGGCAGAAACGCCAGCTTGGCCGCAATCCGTGACGGACATGGCGGACAACAAAATAAGCAGCACAATTCACCAACAGTTAAGCCGTTCATTTTAACGCCCGGCCTTCACAGTAATCACCACCAAATTGATCCAGGCGTAGAGCTCCCCAACCTCCTGTAGGGTTCGAACCTCCCAATTGCCAAAAAGCGTGAAAATTTTACCTTTTTCGGTGAGGGATTCTTTAGCATCTGGTCCACACAATGTCTTTCTTCACAGCAGCCGGGTGTGTGACGTCACTCTTTCCGGTCTTTGACGAAATCAACCTCTTTCTCAGGCGAGTCATGTACATTTACTTGAGCCAGGCGGGCTGCGTGCTCTTTGGGAACGACGGGTAACCTCTGTTCGTTAATATTACACTAGCGGGATGCCGCGCTTCGCGCGGCACCCGCTAGATGGGTGGAGTTGACTGTTTCGTAATAATTACTGTATACAGTGAAATCTCGATAATAACTCCAATAACTCCAAACAACTGTTAAGTCAAATAAAGAATCAGACGCTCTGCTGCACGCGAGCCTATTTGGGCTCGCCATCAGTCTCACCTAAGTTGTATTTGCGTTTAGCAACGTGCGCGCACATAACATTTCCTGTGGAGATTGTGCGAGGGTCCAGGACATATTGTCAATATAGGGGAGGGGCTAGTTAGGGTGAAAGGTGCTAGTCGGAACGACCAATTTCCGTACAACCCGTCAACCATGTCACAAATATTTCCGGGGATGGGGAGAAATATTTCCAGGGACGGGGAGAAATGGTTTTTGTTATAGAGGGGAGATGGTGATATTGAAATCGCTGATATTGTGGAGGTTTATGTTTGTGCTGGGATTCATAACGTTTAAATGTTGTTTTAAATTGCGCACCGATTAGGAAGGTCTTGCTGTCAACAGTTGAATGAAATTAAGTATTTATTGCCGACCGATTGTCTCATGCAATGTCTCATTACATGTATATAAAGCTCATAACTAATGTTGTGCTGGAATATTGTCCAGTCAAATTGAACATTGATTTTTCAAGGTGCCAAACCATAAAGGACGTATACACCAACTGTACAATTAGGTAGTTTAGATGAAACGCGGTTTGATCTTGACCTTTACAACGTCGTATTCATAGTTCTCACTACAGAGGAGAGGAGGGGGAAGCCAGTGGGGATGGGGGTTGGATATTGTGTGGCCTATTTACATGGGCGTCGCCAGGATTTGTTTTCTAGAGGGGGCAAAACATATTTTTGCCAAAAAAATGCCTGTTTTTCTCAACACATTCTCCATTTATCAGTTTTAGAGAAGGGCAGGGACATTTAGCCCCCCAACTCATTAAATTTAAAATTGAACTCATTTTTTCCCCTTCTTTTTTCTTTTTTTTTTTGCTTTCGGGGGGGGGGGGGGCAAGTGCCCCCCTTGCCCCCCCCCCCCCCTTGCGACGCCCATGCCTACTTATGTTACACCTGTGAATGGTCACTTATATTTCCGGGGAAGTGGGCAACAATTTATATTCGTTATGGTGAAGGGGGTGTTTTTTATGTATTAAGTAGTAGTTAATGTCATTATAACAGTTCGTGTTTTTATTATGGTGATGGGGTTGTAGAGCAAAGTATTGTAACACGTTTATTTGCAGAAGAGAGTAAAACTATAAGAAAGGACATATTGGAGCACTTCATAATTATGTCAAGCACCACATGTTAAATGTATTTATTACAAAACTGTGAAAATGAAATCAGGTACAATGCACACACAAATTTTTTAGTAATAATGTATTTGCATTCAATACAGGGTAGTACTTTGACAAAACTCAGGGGATATAATTGTAGCAAATTTTCGGAGCGATTTTCGTAAGGGACGTCGGTCCAGGCTTGTTTAGCATAGGCAAAAACATTCCATGAAAGACTTTCAAGCGAGACGGGTAATCATTCCATAATTATTCTTGGATACAACTAAGCCAAGGATATAACTTTAAAAAAGGATGGACATAAAACAGCAGAAAAGAGTGATTATTTTTGCACTATTTCATTTTCATGAATTCTAAATAATAAAATTATGGCTAGAAGAAAAATGTGTTTTGAATGGGTAAAGAGAAAAAGCACGTCACGTCTTCGTCTTGAGTCGAGATTCTTGCTTTGGGAACTGGTTGAAGCATGCACTGGAGCATGCTTGGAGCATGGTTGGAGCTGGTCATGTGATGTGGGTGTCATCGGGAGTCCTGTGTAAAGGAGTAACAAAGAAAACTTGTAAAAAAATACATCGGCTAACAATAGCTACAAATAAATTGTTCCTGCGCGGTTTGTGCCTTACGATTCTGCGCGCCGTGCGTGCTCACGGGTGTCGGACGCTTCGCCCCATTTCCACGTCGCCCCATGTCACTTCGCCCCTAACCACTTCGCCCCATCCCCACTTCGCCCCATCCCCACATCGCCCCATCTCCGCTTCGCCCCATCCCCACTTCGCCCCATCCCCGCTTCGCCCCATCCCCACTTCGCCCCATCCCCACTTCGCCCCATGTAGTATAAAAAAGGGAAGGCTAGGGGTGCAGACCAAATAAACTGCCAAAGACCCCAGATAATAAATGCTCCCAATTCTAGAAACTCAGGAAAAATACAAACTCTCTGATGAGGTGCTCGAGACACAGATGAGAGAAATGATGGCTTAAATAAAATCATCAGCCGCTGGATTCAAAAGAATCCCGTAGGTATGGGTCAGTGAGTTCAAAGGAACTCACTGCCTTGAGGAAAATGTTCCGTCAAAATTTGTCTGATATGTGAGACTTACAACTTCATTGATGAGATTGGTTCCTCCAAGAGTGAAATTAGGATGTCAAAGGTATTGTCGTTCTCAGATAAGTGGGAGACGGGTTGGTATAGCCGGGTTGGGAACAAAGTTGGATCTTTTACTTCAAGCTTTTTTCTCGGTAGGGGAGAGCCTAGCTTGAGAGGTTGGTTATGAATTGTTCAATTGGTGATGGGCTAATTCTTTCCGTTGGTTAGCAATTAGTGAATCTATTGAAATAGTTTTTTTTTAAGCCAAAAAAATAGATGAGATTTTTTTTTTTACATGCAACGGCTGGGGCGAAGTGGGGATGGGGCGAAGTGGGGATGGGGCGAAGTGGGGATGGGGCGAAGTGGGGATGGGGCGAAGTGGGGATGGGGCGATGTGGGGATGGGGCGAAGTGGGGATGGGGCGAAGTGGTTAGGGGCGAAGTGACATGGGGCGACGTGGAAATGGGGCGAAGTGTCCGACATTCGTGCTCACAGCACATCGCGCAGAAATCGCCATCTTTATTTTCGGGTTGCGTGTTTTCGCTGTGCTGTCATCGTAATTTCCCCCCCCCCCCCAAATTTCTCTAAAAAAAAAATCAAAACCCGGCCCTCTATCTATGACATACCTGTTTATTGAGAATGTCTCCAACTATTTTGGTCGGGCTTTTTTAAAGTGGATTTTGTTCCCTATAGGAACCGGGCCCTTCTACTAAATACTACACGATCGCCATGTCCGACATGTCCGAGGCCCACGCGATTGGGTCACACTTTTCACAAACAACAATTGTCATTGCCAGCAGTGGTGTTCGAAAGAATACTTATATTAATCCTTTGCCAGAGGTGTTCGAAAGAATTACTACTAACTATAATCTATAATGTGTCATAGCACAAACCGGACTTACCATTGAAAGAGAAAATTGTAGCATAATCAATGCATCAAACGACCATCAAACGAAGCTAGTAGTGCTGAGAAAATGTGGGGCAAGCATTCCTTCAGCTTTGCATGTTGCATGGAATACCGTTGCATGCGCTGCAGCGCATGCTCCTCTATACGAACGTATACGTATACGTGGCACGACAGGTGTAGCGTGAATATCCGACTCCATGAAATGTGGACTCATTGGTAGTCCTGCGCACGCGTGAGTACGATACTGCGCTATTTTTAGGATCATTTTGGGAGAGTGACCTGTCACGTACGTGCGAGGGATCAACCAATAATAGGGAAATAGGGGTCCGATTTTCATAGGAGTCGAATTTTCACGTGACACCGGCCCGTACGCAAGATGGCGGCCGGCTTAATGGGGAAAGGAATTCTGGGAAATATGGGGTGAAAATAGCCGGGCCCCGTTCCGCATCCCCCGCAGCCAACAGGCGCGATGGGGACGGGAGACCGGTCGGAGACCGGTCGGGAAAATGGCAGCGCCCCCGAATCATTTTCGTGATTGTAGTATAGATGTATGTACTGGGTGACCGTTTCAGCCGAATTTCGGCTAAATTTGACAGAATATTTCCGGGGGAAAAACGAGTTTGACAGAAGCAGAATTCTTTAAAAATATTGATCTGACAGAAAAATATGGCAGATTTGAAAAATATAGCATTTGTTTTGAAAAAAAGCTTCAATTTGAGGTTCCCCGACGTGAAGCAGTACACAGTAAAGTATTTTCGACCATTGCGAGCCAGGCTGGACACGTGCAATTGTTTTGGGTTTTTTAATTAATTTTTTTAATTTTTTTTTGGGGGGGGGGGATTTTATAACATCTGCATGCGAGTATAAGTGTTAATCAGCAGATATTTTGAAGTGCATCTAGCAGAATATTGCTATTACTATTACGGTCACCCTGTGTATGTAGTTCAATGAACTCGCGTATTCATCATCTGTCAAAACTGATTATCCTTTCAGTAGTGCATGCCTCCATGAATCATATTTGGTTTCACAGGGACGGATCCAGGATTTTCCAAAAGGGGGGGGGGGCGTGAAATTTTGCAAACCTGTCCAGGAAGTTTTGTTGAGACACACCGACTCGCGAAGCCACGGCGTGGGGTTCGGGGCCCGCCTAAGGGCCCCGAAATTTTTTGAACTTTAGAAGCTCTCTGGTGGATTTTAGAGCAAATCTGGGGGTCTCTGCGGCAGATTTTTCTTCACAATTCAGAGGAGATTCGTAATATTTTTAAAAACAAATATTGAATAATCATTTCACAAACATTGCAACTTTCTAAACTGAAAAAGTATATGGATTTAAAAGTAAGTTTCAAGTTGAGAAATAAGTCGGAAGTACAAAAAAATCTGATTCCTATCACATACCTATCGCGCCATGAAAGTTATCGAGACTGTCCATCAAAACTTTTTAATAAAAATTTGCCTTACCTAAAATATTTAAGGTGGGTTATTCTTTAAAATAATGGAGAATTTAAGTCGTTCACGCCAGTAGGCTCAAACAATGACAATGTTAGTTACCGTCAGCCGCCGCGCCGCACATAATGACAAATGAACAGGACAAAAAAGGCAAACAAATACACAAGAACAAGATTACAAATGGCAGGGAAATAACACAATAAAGGGAAGCCCGAAGATTAAACTTAAGATTAAGTAAATTGCGCTATAATGTGAGCTGGTCATGGAAGTGTGTCTTGAGACTGGCTAGAAATGAGTTTAGTGAATTAAGCACTGCAGAATCCCGGATTGAAGTAGGTCTGTATCTGTATCTGTAGCCTATCAGTTGCTCCAGCTAAACGGTAGAATCCGCATCCCGCTAGAGTTGGGGCGGCTGTGCTGGAGCTAGTTGACTTGGGTTTTGGTTCCCTCCCCGATGACGTGGTCTACTAAGGCTTGTTTAAACTGGTTTAAGTCGGGTATGGTGATGATAGTGTTTGGCAGGTCGTTCCAGATGGGGATCGTTGACGGGTAGAAACTGGTGCTATAGAGCTTGGATTTAGCGTTGGGTCGGTGGTATGAAAACTGGTGCGAGCTCCTAAGGGTTTTTGTTTTGGGCCTAAGGTCGTGTTTGACTTCAACGAGGTTGCGAGAGATCTTGTACATCGAGCGACGTGTTTCAAGTAGAGGCCAACCAAGCTGGTTCAACATATCTGTGACACTGGCAAGCCTGGTGAAGTTGTTACAACACATCCTGGCAGCGTATCTCTGGATACCTTCAAGTTGGTTTTTTTCTTCCTCAGTGAAGGTGGCCCAGCCGCAGACACCATACTCTAGTTTGGGGCGGGCGAGAGACTGGTAAAGTTGGGATTTAACCTTTCAGCTACAGGATTTGAAGTTTCTTCTGATGATGCCAATGGTCTGCCTAGCGTTGTTGGTAATTTTGTTGATGTGAGACGACCAGCTACAGTAGCACTCAGGATGAGGCCAAGATATGGGTGATTGGTAGTAGTTTGGAGAGGTCTCTGGTTGATTTTGTAGGCCTACGTACTGATGAGTGGATCCTTTTTGGTGGTGATATGCATGACAAAGCATTTGTCTGGATTGAATTTCATTTCCCATTCCCTCTCCCATCTGCACAGAGCATCCAAATCGTTTTGCAGGGATGTAGCATCAGATGTTTCTTCTACTTCTCTGTAAAGTATGGCGTCATCAGCGAACAGTCTGATTTTTGAAGAAACATATGAAGGGATGTCATTAACGTAGAGGAGAAACATCAGGGGTCCCAAGACAGTGCCTTGGGGGACTCCAGATAAAACTTCAGCTGTTGTAGAATTTTTACCCTCCAGGACGACTTGCTGGGTACGTGTTGTAAGGAAAGTTGAGATCCACTTGTGAACATTACCGGTGATGCCATAGTGGTAAGTGGTAAGGTAAGTGATTCCAGAGTCTAAGAAAGCGACGGGTTGGTGAATGGAATAAAGCATCAGTACAAGCAGGAAGATGACGAAATGTGAGGATGTTAGGATGACGTGGATTAATATGAAGGTTCTCATGGACCGATTCACAGTGTACTAGACCGTATAATACCTTGAATACGGATGAGCACAGAATGAAATTTCTTCTGGAAGTGAGCATGGACCAATTGAGCTGATGGAGTCTTTCCTCATATGACATTTCCCCCCTCCGCTGACCTAGAACAATACGGGTAGCTGTGCGTTGAACACGTTCAAGCTTTTGTTGATCAGCGGTGGTATAGGGGTCCCAAGCAGGTAAGCCATATTCCAAAATAGGAAGGACAAGGGACCGGTACAAGCAAAAGATGGCAGATGGAGAGGCTCCACGTGCTACTGTCCGGATAAAGCCTAAAAGACGGTTAGCTTTGGAAACAATGGTGTTAACATGAGATTTCCAGGTAAGTCTAGAATCAATAACAATGCCAAGATGTTGGAAGGAGGATGTAGTAGCAAGTGGAGCGTCTCCTAAGATGTAGATCGGGGGTTGGATATTTCGATTCCTAGTGATATGCATGACTTGGGTTTTACTTGTATTGAATGTCATAGAATTTAAGTTACACCACTCGTTTAATTGATGTAAATCCTGTTGAAGGATATGCTCGTCAGAGGTAGATCGAATAACACGGTACATGAAAATGTCATCGGCAAACATAACACAGCTAGATGAGACGGAGTTGGACACATTGTTTATAAATAAATTGAAAAGAAGCGGCCCCATAACACTACCCTGAGGCACACCTGATGTAACATCAGCCCATGGAGAGACGGCGCCCTGAAAGAGAACCCGCTGCCTCCGACCAGTCAGAAAGGACTTAACCCAATGCCACAATAGACCCTGTACATTGTATTCGGTTGCAAGCTTTTCCAACAATGTGTGGTGTGGCATCGTGTCAAATGCTTTTGACATATGTCCAGGAACACAGCGTCAATTCTCGGAGGGCGACGTTCATCCAGGGTTGACGACCAAGAGTGGAGGATATTACTTAATTGGGTCACGCAACTCCTGTGCTTGACAAATCCATGTTGGTTGGGATTCAATAAACAATACAAGTTGACATGATCAGAAATGGCAGATGAAATGATTCTTTCGAGGACTTTGCAAAGAATGGATGTAAGTGCAACTGGCCGGTAATTTGTCAAGGAGGTTTTATCGCCTTTTTTGACACAGGAGTTACGTTAGCCAAGCGCCAAATATCAGGAAGGTGACCGGTGCTCAGTGAAGCATTAAACAGAAGACTCAAGGGATTAGATATTTCCAATGCAATCTTATTGAGGATACTGGAAAGGCAGCCATCAGGCCCTGGCGACTTGTTGGAGGGGAGCTTATGAAGTATGGATGCGACTTGACCCGGGAGAACAGAAACAACAGATAAGCCTGGAATTGGGAGAGAGCAAGCAGGGGGTTCATGAGGAATGGGGCCTGGTGGCTTACAAACGGAGGAGAAGTAATTATTGAATGCAGTGGCTATTTCATGAGATTGAGTAAGTTTGACATTACCACAAATAAAGGGAGGGGGAGGAGAAGAATGCTTACGGCTCCTTACATAAGACCAAAATGAACGTCGGTTGTCATTAGAGGAAAATAGATCATTAACATATTGCCAGTAAGATTTGTGGGTAAGCTTCTTAACATTGTTACGAATAACCTTATACGAGTTCATGTCATTCAACAAGCCAGTTCTCTTTGCTCTGTTAAATAGTTGGTGCTTTCTGTTGATGATGTGTTTCAGTTCTGGTGTGATCCAGGGTGAGCAGCGGGATCTCCGTTTGGTCACTCTGGGGATGGAGTCCTGAATAGCAGCATCCAACAGATCCACTACGTTGTCGGCTGACCGGGTGATATCGTCGGCGTCAATGAACGCCGAACAGGGAACCAGGTGAATTAGTTGGCGTAAGTGGGTCAAAGTCGCCACGACGGGTCTGTAGAAAAGATCGGAGTGAAGCTGGTCTTGGTGGAGTTGTAAAGGAGCGAAATCTGATGTGAATACCAAGATGATCTGACTGGAGAGGGTTCGGTACTGTGGTAACTGATGAGTAGCGGTCAGGGCGATCCGAGAAGACAAGGTCAATAGTCGAACCTTCCATCGGATCAGCGTGGTGGTCAGATGGTCTCGTGACCGACCTTACAAGCTGCTCAAGGTTAAAATCGGCAGATAATTCCAGAAGATGAGATCGATGAGCTGAAGCCGGTCTTTGATGGTTGAAGTCCACGTTGAAATCCCCAACAAAGAGGCACCCATCGTAGTTATCGACGTGAATGGATTCCATCGCCTCTCTAAGTTTGGGCCAATAGGTAGCACTTGAGGATGGTGGACGATACACAAGACCGAGTAGCCAACTCTCAGATTGCAATTGAGAGATAGCCACATGAGTTCAAGTTCATTGTGATGGGCGAAAGTACATAATCTGATTGGTGTCAAAGATGAACGAACTGCTGTAAGGATACCGCCACCGCGGCGTCCCTGACAACGGTCCCTGCGGTATATTACGTAATCATCTGGAAAACCAAGAATGGAGTCGTTGTTTTGAGGAGTTAACCAGGTTTCAGTGAGGCAGAGAATATCGGTATAAGGTTAAGCAGAACGCTTTTGTGCCCTTACCTATGGACAGACATACAACCAAAGTACTGTAATAAGGGACAAACAAAACACTACACGAGACAGACAGGACAAGTGTGTGAGACAAGGCCTAAATAATGCACAAAATAATGACATTTCAATTTAAATTTATGAATATGATTCGAGAAAGTGAGTTTTTAAATTTTTGACAAAGACAGATAGTGAGGGTAATGACTTTAGAGAATCATCTAAACTATTCCAGTACAAAGTGCCTCGATGAACTATTTGTTGACATTGACGTTCAGTTAAATCCCTAGCACTGTTTCGAGTGTTAAATACATGAATGTTAGATGCTAAGGTAAAACAAGAATTAAAACAGGACGGGAGTAAATTATGCATAAATGTATACATTAATTTTCCTAAATTAAGGTAATATAAGTCATTACATTGTTATATATTTAATTCAGCAAATAATGGAGCAGAATGATCACGATAGCCAGCATTCGAAATTACACGAACTGCTCGTTTCTGTAAGTAATTTGTTACACTTACATGGCAAACTCTACCCCAGGTCAAGATTGAGTAATTTAAGTATGGTAAAAACAAATGAATTATACAATGTTAATAAAATCTTACTCGGAAGGTAATATTTCAAACGATTCATTATTCCAACGTTCTTTGATATTTTTGTCGCTACTTCATCGATATGATGTTTCCAAGTGAAATTTTCATCAATAGTTACGCCCAGGAATTTAGTTATCTTAACCTGACCAAGCCTTGCGTTATTCAGAATCAAAGGAACAGATTGTGTGTACTTGTACTGTTTGGCACAAAAAACCCATATAATTCGACTTGACGACATTAATACATAATTTATTTGCTAGAAGAACTTATCTTTTCAAGTTCCATATTTAGGTTACTAATTGCTTCATCTACAATATCGTGAGTATACAACAAACTTGTATCTTCTGCAAATAAACAAAATGTTATAGTGTCTGAGGTGTTACATATATCATTAATATAAAGAAGAAATAGTAAAGGATCCAACACAGAACCCTGAGGTACCCGACGCGTAATTCATTCATTCCTTCATTCATTCATATTTATTTCCACTTAATCATTTTGAAGGGAAACGGTTTAAACAATAATTTAGATAACAGGATAAGATTAAGCGGTGGGCTTCTCCAAAAAGCAAGCTTGTCAAGTGGTGAAGTCCATTTTGTGTAGAAAAAAATATATTAATCGGCCGATTAATATATTTTTTTCTAGCCGCGGCTAGTAGAAAGTACAGAGTGAAATGATACATACTGCTTTCTGTTACACGAATAACTAATTCTTAGTAGATCCAAAGCGGTTCCCCGCATTCCGTAATGTTCTGATTTACTAATAAGAATATCGTGATTTACAGTATCAAATGCTTTTGATAAGTCCAAGTTATTTTGATCAATTGCATTGCATTACATAATGTACTAATTACATACGATATCGCTAATTCAGTGAACGATTTTGTCTAAATCCAAATTGAGACTCAGAGAGAATATTATTTTTAGTGATAAAAGATACCAATCGTTTATAAATAAGCTTTTCAAATAGTTTTGAAAATGTAGATAGGACTGATATAGGTCTATAGTTGGTAATGTCATGCTTACAACCTTTTTTATATATCGGTGTTACTTGGGCTATTTTTAGATCATCGGGAAAAACTCCAGCTGTCAAACACTTGTTAAAGGTGTCAGACAAAGGCTTAGCTTGTTTGATGACAGAAGAACTTACACCATCAAATCCAGGGGCCTTCCTAGAAGGTCATTTGTTGCGTAGAAACGAATCAAAGGAAGTGCTACATAACGAGGGTTCGCTGGAGAGGCTACTGCCGATGTTAACAAAGTAGTTGTTAAATGCTTCTGCAATTTCCTTGTCATTGTTAATTTCGTTACCATCCTGAAAGAAGTAAGATGTGTTTAGTTTTGCTTGCGCTTGTTAAGTAAATACCATCAGATAACCGTGGGCATTTACATTTACTAAATCGACATTTAACATCTTCTAATGGAAATTTTTATCATAAAGTTGTGGGACATTTAATAGGAAAGCATTATACAAGAGATGTATATCGTTAATTGATATAACAGAATGCCAATCAATCATATTTAGATCATAAATGAAGTTTACAACATTACTTGCATTAAAATTACGCTTTTTGAATTTTTTGTTGGTTCGGGGACTTTCTTTGACACTGTTGATTACTATAAAAATGGGGAAATGGTCTGTGACGTCAGTCATCAAAACTCCAGAGGAAATATTCGCAAGGTCATTGGTTAGAATGTTATCAATAAGAGTTGCACTATCGGCAGTGATCATTGTTGGTTTGTCAATAGTTGGATAAAATGATTGAGATAGAACAGTATTCATAAAGGTCTGCACACTATTGTCAATATCACACTCTAGTAGGTTGATATTATAGTCACCCATGATATAACATGTTTTATTTTCACTACATTTAAGTGACAAAACAGTATTAAAGCGTTCTGTAAAGTTGTTGGTTAAAACACAAGGAGGTTTATAGACAGTTCCAATAATAACATTCGCTTTACCTGTATTTATAAGTTCAATAAAACATGATTCAATATCAGAATTGTTAATTGATTAGTCATTGCAAACTTTATATACCAAATCCTCTTGTATATAAAGTGCTTAAACTTAGCTTAAACGCGACGTAAACAACTTTGATAAGCCATTTGCGAGTGACCTATGCCCTTTGGATTTAAATTTTAAAAACGTCTACGTTTGTATACATACAGACTTGTTCGGAATACTTGGCACATTTTAACTTTAAATTCTCCAGACCAAAGACACTATTGCTAATACGGGGCATGCTCTCTGGACAGTTCCGCAACGTTCATTTTAGATTTGTTTGTAAATGAAGAGTCCTTCAAGTTTATTAAAGCAAACACAGTGTATCACAACAGACATTTTAGTCTCCTATTTAAAGCTATAGTCCATCATTTGTAATTAGTGCATTTTGTTTGTTTGAAGCAACAAAAGTGTTCAAAATCTAATGAAGGGTGCTGAACAACTTACTTGATGAAGTTTCAGCTCAGCTTCAGCTTCATATTCCGAGAAAAACAGCATTCTTGGATCTCAATTTTAAATCAAAAGTTGCTAAATCATGTTTCGAATTGTTTTGAATTGCAGCTTTACGCGATGTTGCGCACTGATCCAACGAATTATAGCAACCGCGCGCGCCTGTGCGTCGTTCCAATGCTTGTGCGCGCTGCGCCGAATAACAAAACGAACAACTAATTTAAATTTTCATACGGTGCCTCTTAAGAAGCACCGTTGGAAATGCCTTCTTTCGTTGATTTCTTCAAAATGAGAGCTTGCCAGAAAGGATAATTTCACAGGGAGTTTAGTCCCCTTACTATCTTTCAACCAGTATGTTTTTCAACAATAATTACGCCGGTTACTTTTTTGGATAGCTGCAAATGATGGACTCGGGCTTTAAGTTTCAGTTTGTACCCAATGACCGCCACAAAATTATGTCTTAAATTTTCACTGATCTTTGTACGAGTGCTACGAGTTCCACTTTTCCACATGTATTTTAGATTTTCGGAAGTGAGAGGTCAGTATTTGGCACGGTATTTCTCTTTCACCTCATGTTATTTCTCAGTTTCCATAAATTGAGATGCTGGTAACAATTTTACAAAGGCCTTTTCCGAGGGTGATTTTCTTGAGAAATCAATGTACCAAAAATAATATTAAATACTCCAACTTTTACACGCTAAGATTTTAATTCGAGGGGTCCGGAAGGGGTCAACTTTCAGGCTCTATAATGTTGGCTGCAATGGTCTCGTTATTAAACAACGGGTTACTTTAGACCCGAACGCCCGTAGGCGTCCGCCGAATGGTCACAATCTGGGGTCAAGACGCCGTCTTTTTACATCATTAATCGCCGAATTTGCACGAACATCTATACACAGACGTTTGATTTACAGACAGCTATTCCATAGACGACCCCTCCCCCCCCCCCCCCCCCCCCCGCATAAAAAAAGACCAAAAAAAGAAACAAAAAACAACAAAAAATCATGCCAAAAAAAAACTTATGTGCCGGCTACTGGAATGTTAAAAATTAACTTTTGTATATAACTTTTTTGTGTGTACTTGTGTAGATATGTTGTATAGTCTGGTTCACATGTGCACTTTTTTTTTCCTGAAATTTTACTGTAACGTCGGTTTAAATGAAAATAATTGTTTATTCTCTCTCTGGGTACCGACGTTACAGTCAACGCTGTGGATAAACCCAGAGTCAATAGCCAAGAGACAATTTACTTGGGATCAACACTGGAAAATTATAGCAAATAATGGAGGCCCAAGTCGATAGTATGGAAACCAAGGCCACAGCTATGGCCACGCGGGCCAAAGTGAAGTCAACGATGGAGAGTCGGCGAGACAGCGCCCAGGCTCTCATCGAAATGAAGGACAGCATTCAACCATTGCTGTTAGTACTTCCACCAGACGTGAAGAAAGTCAGAGCTGAGCACTCAAGATGGCTTGAGGAATATGAACGGTTCTTGACTCACCACGGTGAATATTTAGCACTGGTTACCGATGACCGGCGGCCTACAGTGCAGGTAGAACTACAGCCTGAGCTCAGCAGCTTCCAGGACTTTAAGGACACACTAGATCAATGGCTAGTGTACCACACCAGCATACATGATGGGGACAGCGGGAGGTCAGTGAGGTCACATACTTCTCGTTCTGCTGGGAGCCGTATTTCCAGTTCCTTATCGATAGCCAGAGCAATGGAGCATCAGAAGACTGCTGAACTATTGGCCCGAACTAAAGCACTTCGAGAGAAAGGAAAGTTGGAGGAGGAGAGGCTCCAGTTTGAAGCCAGGCGGAGAGAAGAAGAACTGAGACTAAAACAGAAAGAGGAAGAGCTGGAGCTCAGGACCGAGTTGCAGGTTTCAAGTGCAAAGGCAGCAATCCTAGATGAACTGGAGCAGAGTGAGCTTCGAGACGAGCAAAATTTGAGTGCTTTGCCCCTGCTCTCCTTGAGACCACCCTCATCGCTAGGCAGAGCTTTCAATCCTGCCGCACCAGAATACATCCCCTCAGCATCGCAAGTCATGTCATCGTTGCCCATGTCTACTCCGGCCCAGGCAAGATGTCAACCCCAAACTCAAGATTCAGACACCACACGTCTAACAGGTGAACTCACAAGTACAATGAGTAAGTCCCCCAGCAGGCCCCTATTCAAGACACGAAAGAGCCGGACACTAAAACAGTAGTGAAGTCAGAGATCGTCAAGCAGGAGGATCAAGTGTCATCTGGACGCTCAAGTGACGCTCAGGAGGGCAGCGAGAGTCAGAACCCGTTGGTAGTGTCAACTGTGTCCGTAGCGCAACACCTAGTCAAGGAGATCAGGAAGCCCGCCTCTGACCTGGCTAAGTTTAAGGGAGATCCCCTGGAGTACAAGAGATTCATCCGCCAGTTTAAGGCTAGAGTTGTCGCCAACACAGTGGACGATGACGAACGGATGAACTACCTAGAGCAGTTTACTGAGGGAGAGCCACACCACATCGTGAATGGCTATAGCTGTCTTTCTGCCGATGTCGGCTACCCGGCTGCACTCAAAGAAAGGGAGAAACGGTATGGAGACGTGGACCTACTGGCCAATGCTTACGTACAGAGGGCTCTTGGAGTGCCAGAGATCAGACCCGATAACCCGTCTGGACTTGACGCCTTTGCTATTTTCCTGATGGAGTGTAAAAATGCAGTACACTCCATAAATGCGGCAAAGGTTCTGGAGTATTCCGAGAACATCAAGCGACTGGTCTCCAAGCTCCCCTTCTATCTACATAATAGATGGCGAAATATAGTCATGAACAAGAAAGATAACGCCGAGCTGGTGACCTTCACACACCTGGTAGACTTCGTCCAAAGAGAAGCCAGGAAGGCAACAGACCCAGTATATGGACGAGTTGCATTGGCAGGCAAGCCCAAGGAAGCTAAACATGTGAGAGGAGGAGGACGCCCTCAGCCATCGGTCAGAAAGATTGGGTGTGCTTCCGGAGCAGCTGAGTCTGTTGGTGTCAGTAAGCAGGAGAAGCAAGTCTACGCAGACTAGGGCACCAAGTTCGCAGCCGATATAGCAAGCTCAAAGCCATGTAGTTTCTGTCAGGGATCAGGACACGCAATGCAGGAGTGCCGAAAGCTCATGGCCAAGTCACTCGAAGACCGGTTGCAATTCCTGAAGTCTAAGGGACTTTGCTTTGGTTGCCTGAAGTATGGCCATCTGAGTAAACGATGCAGAGCCAAGGCCAAGTGCAAGGAGTGCAACGCCCTGCATCCCACAGTTCTTCACAAGGAAAGAGAACAACAACAGAAAGAGGGAGAAGAGTCTCCAAAGCCCGAGACACCCGAGACCACCGACAGGGGGAAGTCATGTTCCACATACATGGCTCCATTCAAGGACAGGGCTAGCTCTCACATGGGAGCCGGTGTGGCAGGTAATTCTGTCCCCCCTGGTAAATGTGTCCCCCCCCCCCGGACAGATCTACCGGGTCGTGACCCGGTAAATCTGTCCGGGGAGACACTTTTACCTAGGTAAACCTGTCCCCCTCTAGGTAAATCTGTCCCCCTGTACGACGTTAAATGTGTCCCCCCTGGTAAATGTGTCCCCGTGCAACGTCACAAGTCTAGCACCCAGACTGTATATAAGTGAAGTTATTAACTGTTTTTGCGCGGCGCCTTGCTAAATTCGGGAATGGTGCTAACGTCAAAGCACAACTCCCGTTTTGATGACGACTTCGGGAGCGAACGATTTGCATAGTGGGCGTGCGCGCGATACCGCACCTACGGGCAGTGCCAGGGCCGCGGCCGGGGACGGGGACAACATTGCACCAGCAGCAGGCCTGCGGCGCGGTGACCCGTGTCGCGTATAATTTTGCCAATTCTCCTCATTGAAGTCCGCCATGACAGTCACACGCGTATCGGCGGCTGATGCGCGTGCGCGCTAGCGATAGGTTGAGTATTATACTACGCGTGCCTTCTTGCAGAAACATAGATCGGTTGATTAACATCTAAACGTTAATTTCATTTTGATAATTATTGATGAAGGGTGGAAAAATCTAAAAATGTATACCTGTGCGCTGAATTTATTATAATAACATCAATATAACAACTTATGCGTGCAAAACCAGGGGGGACAGAATTAACTGGAGGGGACAGAATTACCTGGAGGGGGACACAACTAACGGGACAGGGGGGACACTTTTACCTAGGTAATTCTGCCCCCCGGACACTTTTACCGGGGGCCAGAATTACCGTCCACACCGGCGCGGGTCTTTGCACCATGGCCATCATACCAGTAAGGGTCAGGTCCCCAACTACCAATACCACAGTGGAGACCTACGCCTTCCTCGACCCGGGCAGCAACGTGACTTTCTGTACTGAGAACCTTGCACAGCAGCTTGGAGTAACTGGCAAGGCCACTTCCATGGAAGTATGCACCATGGGACAGACTCAGAATTTCACAAAACACCGTATCTCGGGGCTAGAAGTTTGTGGGCTTGACTCAGGTCCTGTTGTAAAGCTCCCTGTGGTCTACACCAAATCCGAGATGCCTGTCACCAGAGATATCATGCCAACGCAAGAAGACGTTGATGGGTTTGAACACCTCAGAGAGATTAAGCTTCCAGTTATTCAGGCCGAGGTGTGGATGCTGATAGGCAATAACGTCCCAGCCGCATATACACCACAAGAGCTGAAGACAGGGCCGTTACGTGAGCCTCATGGAGCCAGATCAGTCCTTGGATGGATAATATGGGGCACGGTCAGAGACGGAGAGGAGCCGCGCCACCTTTCCAACCTTCAACTAGCTAGAGAAGAGGCAGGACAACTTCAGAAGTAGGAAGACATGGTCAGATCGTCCATAGACATGGACTTTCCAGAGTAACTAGTGGACAGTAAGAAGGAGCTTTCAGTTGAAGATAAGCAATTTGAGGAAATTATTGGAAGATCGTTGAAGCTGGTAGACGGTCACTATCAGTGTGACCTAGCTGCCATTTCGGGATCCAGCTTGCAAGCTAGAAGACAACAAGTGTCTTGCCATGGACCGTTTGATGTCCCTAAAGAAGAAACTCGGAAACAATCCGATCTTCCACCAAGACTATGTGACCTTCATGAACTCACTACTCGAGAGAGGGTATGCAGAGAAAGTCACCGAAACCCCCGACGACAGCAGATATGTAGTGAACCGGTGGTACATGCCTCATCATGGCGCGCGCCCTTATAAAAATCCACTATAGTTTCACCATTATAAATTTGTAGTTTTACTATAGTTCATCAAAGTTTACTATGATAAGTATAATATATGTAAAGTTTTGTGTAAGGTAAAGTTACTTTTATTTTACTACAGTAAATACTGCAGTATTATTGTACGAAATTTAAAGTTAACTTGTAGTAAATATAAAGTGCCGTATTAAAGTTTACTGCAGTTTCACATCATACAAAAACTATAGAAACACTAAAGTACGACTACAGTTTTAACACTCAACGTTCTACATATTTACTGTAGTTTCACTACATCCAAAAACTGTAGTATTACTTTTTTTTAAACGCTGAAGTAGGACTACAGTTTGAACACAATACTTTCTGCATATTAACTGTAGTTTCACTACATCCGAAAACTGTAGTATTACTTTTTAAAAATTGAAGTTAGGACTATAGTTTTAACACAATACTTTCCGCATATTAACTGTAGTTTCACTACTTCCGAAAACTGTAGTATTACTTTTAAAAAATTGAAGTTAGGACTACAGTTTTAACACAATACTTTCTGCATATTAACTGTAGTTTCACTACTTCCGAAAACTGTAGTATTACTTTAAAAAAATTGAAGTTAGGACTACAGTTTTAACACAATACTTTCTGCATATTAACTGTAGTTTCACTACTTCCGAAAACTGAAGTATTACTGTAGGGATCTGGGAATTCCCCTTTAACAAGTTACGTACGCGCCATAAGCATGATGACGTCACTGACTCGTGGTTGCTAAGTGCGTTCGGCAACTACATAGTTACAACAAAAACGTTCTTATAATTTCTCAAACTTTATTCTTACTATTTTATTGGGCATGTATAAGTTGGCAAAATACATTTATAGTTTTCTCATAATATTAGATCACTCCTGAAATATGATATTTTACTAAAGTAAATCTGGGTTTTTGTGCTTCGGACTTCTTCGGGCTTTTCCGGAAGTAAGTGGCCTACGTGCAGGATTGGCACGTCCTGTTCCTTTTTCTTCGGACCATGCCGTTGCATGATGTGAGCCAAATTCACATCAAAAAACCTTCTTTGGCGAGCTAAAATCTGAAGGCCCATATCTGAACAGCCCACCAACTGAAGTGAAGTGCTGTATAGCTGCTTTTGGAGTCATTTAAGGAAAGATTTGAAGATGTCGGGGTGAGAATTTAAGGCATTTCTTTCGACACATTTTGTACCGAAATTGTAAACAAACTGAAGGTACATGTACGTGTATTGTACGTATAGTGTGTACGCTGTGACATGCAAACTTTAATACACAGCGTCTGCTTTTCTATTTCATTGTACAGGGTTTTTATATTCCATTGAAATATTGTATCTCAACTGGATCATCAATAAATCAACCAATCAACTAATGACAGAAACCGATGATGATTGTCCACGCTTGGTGATTGCCTCCCATCCTCCTTAACTGGTGGACGAGTCTCCCCCCTCTGAATAAGCGACAGGGCCGACCACTACATTACTTTTTAAAAACTGAAGTTAGGACTACAGTTTTAACACAATACTTTCTGCATATTAACTGTAGTTTCACTACTTCCGAAAACTGTAGTATTACTTTTTAAAAACTGAAGTTAGGACTATAGTTTTAACACAATACTTTCCGCATATTAACTGTAGTTTCACTACTTCCGAAAACTGTAGTATTACTTTTTAAAAATTGAAGTTAGGACTACAGTTTTAACACAATACTTTCTGCATATTAACTGTAGTTTCACTACTTCCGAAAACTGTAGTATTACTTTTAAAAAATTGAAGTTAGGACTACAGTTTTAACACAATACTTTCTGCATATTAACTGTAGTTTCACTACTTCCGAAAACTGTAGTATTACTTTTTAAAAATTGAAGTTAGGACTACAGTTTTAACACAATACTTTCTGCATATTAACTGTAGTTTCACTACTTCCGAAAACTGTAGTATTACTGTAGGGATCTGGGAATTCCCCTTTAACAAGTTACGTACGCGCCATAAGCATGATGACGTCACTGACTCGTGGTTGCTAAGTGCGTTCGGCAACTACATAGTTACAACAAAAACGTTCTTATAATTTCTCAAACTTTATTCTTACTATTTTATTGGGCATGTATAAGTTGGCAAAATACATTTATAGTTTTCTCATAATATTAGATCACTCCTGAAATATGATATTTTACTAAAGTAAATCTGGGTTTTTGTGCTTCGGACTTCTTCGGGCTTTTCCGGAAGTAAGTGGCCTACGTGCAGGATTGGCACGTCCTGTTCCTTTTTCTTCGGACCATGCCGTTGCATGATGTGAGCCAAATTCACATCAAAAAACCTTCTTTGGCGAGCTAAAATCTGAAGGCCCATATCTGAACAGCCCACCAACTGAAGTGAAGTGCTGTATAGCTGCTTTTGGAGTCATTTAAGGAAAGATTTGAAGATGTCGGGGTGAGAATTTAAGGCATTTCTTTCGACACATTTTGTACCGAAATTGTAAACAAACTGAAGGTACATGTACGTGTATTGTACGTATAGTGTGTACGCTGTGACATGCAAACTTTAATACACAGCGTCTGCTTTTCCATTTCATTGTACAGGGTTTTTATATTCCATTGAAATATTGTATCTCAACTGGATCATCAATAAATCAACCAATCAACTAATGACAGAAACCGATGATGATTGTCCACGCTTGGTGATTGCCTCCCATCCTCCTTAACTGGTGGACGAGTCTCCCCCCTCTGAATAAGCGACAGGGCCGACCACTACATTACTTTTTAAAAACTGAAGTTAGGACTACAGTTTTAACACAATACTTTCTGCATATTAACTGTAGTTTCACTACTTCCGAAAACTGTAGTATTACTTTTTAAAAACTGAAGTTAGGACTATAGTTTTAACACAATACTTTCCGCATATTAACTGTAGTTTCACTACTTCCGAAAACTGTAGTATTACTTTTTAAAAACTGAAGTTAGGACTACAGTTTTAACACAATACTTTCTGCATATTAACTGTAGTTTCACTACTTCCGAAAACTGTAGTATTACTTTTTAAAAATTGAAGTTAGGACTACAGTTTTAACACAATACTTTCTGCATATTAACTGTAGTTTCACTATTTCCGAAAACTGTAGTATTACTTTTTAAAAACTGAAGTTAGGACTACAGTTTTAACACAATACTTTCTGCATATTAACTGTAGTTTCACTACTTCCGAAAACTGTAGTATTACTTTTTAAAAACTGAAGTTAGGACTATAGTTTTAACACAATACTTTCCGCATATTAACTGTAGTTTCACTACTTCCGAAAACTGTAGTATTACTTTTTAAAAACTGAAGTTAGGACTATAGTTTTAACACAGTACTTTCTGCATATTAACTGTAGTTTCACTACATCCAAAAATTGTAGTTTTACATTTTAAAAACTGAAGTTAGGACTATAGTTTTAACACAATACATATTAGTCTTGTAACAGTTTTTACGTGTATTTGTACTTTACATGTAATTTCTTCAAATCTAACGTGTACTCATTTTTCAGCAGAGAAATAAGCCATACGAATTACTTAAGTACATGTAGTCATGTTTCCAAAAATGATATGCCTTGTGGAGACTTGACAAAACTGCATGATCTCCATACATCGAACTGCATGTGAGGGACACCAAATAATTAGGTACATGTACCAGTAATCTACCACTCGCATTCTGAACCATGCAACATTGAATATGCTACAGCACCATATCTGCACAACACACAGTTTATTGAGCTAAACAGGAAACAGTCCACATGTTACATCATCAAGAGAATCATGTTACATGCCCAGACTAACACACACACACACACACATACTTGTTTCACATGACTAGTGTGGACTTTCCATTGCTTTCGTGTAGTTAAGAAAAACCAGTGAAAAAACTCATTTTTCTCAAACTGTAAAAACTCTTTCACCCAATTTTTTTTCTATGATTCCCTTTAGTGTTTCTCTTCATTCTGCTACAGATAAACCTAACCCAAAAATGCCTCTAAACCTGTTTTCCAGAAATGGGGAAACACTGTGTGGACGTGGGGCAAGTCCACACAACGTCGGTGCTACCTACATTATGTGGACGTCTTTTGTTCGGAAGTCCACACTGCGTATGTAAGACAAACTCACCCACAGCATACATAGTGTAGCATGGGCAAGTCACATTACGCAATGACCTTGCATACCAGATAAACGGTCAGTGTGGAAAATTTGAAAACTGCATTCAGTTGCAACAGTGCTGCAGTGCTTTGCAAGAGGCCAGAAAAGTTGAATTAAACTGGGTCAAAATATAGTTGCATGACATGTGCAAGCCTGATGTGGACATAAGTTACTGTTCATGTGCACACGCATCCTGCATGTACATGATTAGCATGTAGAAATACACTGGATGGATGATCGGTGGACATGTTGGAGCTTAAGAGTTTAGACATGATGATACCTGGCATGATATGCCTGGACCATGGAGAAATGCCTGGACTCTTGTCTCACGGAGTCACGCGTCACAATCACAAGCTGTTGTATGCGGTAAGTCTACAAATTCACGTTTGGCTTTTATTCAATTTGTTGATGATATTCCGTTATGGCTGTCCTACCCCACACTTGCAATTGGATCACGACATGCTGGATATTAAATCAGCTGTAAGCATATGTTAAAGTTTAAACTGAATGACTAGGAAAATTATTATTGAAAAAATTGGACCCAGTTTGTGTAATATTTTAATTATTTGTGTGTGTGTATTTTTTTTCATTTCAGATACATCGTACAGCATTAGCAGCAAGAACTTATCCCCCAATCCCTGACAAAGGTTTGGTCATGTTGGTGATGTGTAAAAACATGTATTATAAACCACAGCAATCCAGGTATTCCATTCAGCCATAGGGGCCTACATACTGTACATGTGTTTGTTACTCTGTTAATTTACTTGGGCTCGTGAGAAATTTCACAACAAGATTTCACTGCATCCTACTTTTGCAATGCAAGAACAAACTTACCAAAGAAAGATTAGCAATAAATTATATCCAATTTCAGGGCAAGCTGAAAAACATGTATATGCTGGAAGTACATTTTCATAATTTTACCTTTTAAAGGGCATTGCAGATGATATGCGTATTACTTCAATAACATGTAAGCTTGTGGGCAGTTTTTTGTTGTTTAAAGTTTCACAGTCACAACCCTTAAATTCAAACTTTGAAAACTATTCTTGTTGATAGATGGCACATTTTCATTATAAAAGACACTTTGAACGGACAAATGTACTTTTTGTGGCAAACATTGTCACAATAAAACCGGGGCTTCGTTGTGTTTAAAGACTGCACCATCCCCTTTGTAATAACCCAAACTTAAGTGTATTCAGCTGTATTTTTTCAGCTGTTCATTTTCCTGTTCATAACTTTTTAAGACCGTAATATTTTTAAGGTTAAAATGTTTACTGTTATCAACTCGATATACATGTACATGTAGGTTTAATTTTATACAACAGTCTTGGATGCATACATTGTGTGCATGGATTTGTGCAGTGTGAACAAGTCCTTTTTCTAAGATACAGATTAAAGACTTTGAGCTTAATTGAAGGATAAGACCATATTTTAATTGCCTTCAAAAACCTGTGCATTCCTGTTTGAGAAAAATGCTTGTGTGTGCATTTTTGAACATTTGATTCATGTTTAGTTAAATGATTTTTATATTTTTGCACTTTTTAGGGTGACATGTCATTTAAACATCATAAATATGTTAATTTTAGTAAAAGTAATGCACATGTATTTAATACTTTTTTTGCAGGTGCCATATAAGCCAGATACCACAACATTGACGTACATGTACATGTTTATTGTTTAACTTAGTCTCTTTTTGCAGATAACATGTGTAACACAAGTATGAGCTGATACCTCCTTCGTTATATTTTTAAATTTATTTTACCCTTTGACAAGTTCAATTTACAGTCTTTGAACACTTTTTGCATTATAAAACAGTTCTTTAGCTCATTTAACAAATAACTGAAAGTGAAGATACTTTTTTTTCAAGTACATGTACATGTATTTGCTCAACTTGTGAAATGTAAACTTTATTTTATTTGTGTGACAAATATAGGATGATGCACATGTGACGTGTGCGATGCGAACCCCCCTCTATTTATTTTTACATTACGTAATCGTTATCTGTTATTTAAATTGGCGAGCGCCCTCTTGGTTTTGTAAACCAGTTCGCGCGCTTTCCACATTTCGTCATTCTGTTTTCGGTCGAAGACCAAGTAACACGGTGTCTTCGTTCCTCAACAGGTAATGATCTTTTTACATTTTACCTCAATCTTTCTCATAATAATAACTTATATTAATTCACAGTTAACAGGTACTATCCTTGAGTAGATTTAGATTGCTCTTAGGTCATATTAGTTGATTTTGGAAGCATATTCCATTATTTGAGGATATTGATTGACTTGTGATTTTTCATGTATTCAAGAATTCATTTAATTATCTTATCGTAAGAGTGATAGATATTTTGATATTGTAGAAGAAATTCAGCAGTTCATTTCTTCATTATTATATAAGATTGGATTAATTATCTTGTATTTATTGGGTTTTCACAGTAAAATTCAATATGGCGGACGCTGCCCGAATTAAGGCGCAAACCGCGGGATCTTGAGTAAATATTGATGAATCCTTTTTGGTATTTAGTATCTAGATTATTTCATAAGTATTTTGTACAGTCATTCTTTTGTATTTTGTATATTTGATTCTGTTTTCGGTCGAAGACCAAGTAACACGGTGTCTTCGTTCCTCAACAGAAATAAACCAGCACAAACTGAGAATCAGCCGTTCAGCCCGTATTATTTAGAAGGGTCACATTTGGTGGAAGATCCGGGTACGGGCTTACCAACGGCAGGCAACGATCACCCGACGATCCTGTACCTTGTCGACGGCCAAGACATCTATCCTGTAGACGACCGGGAAGAGGATCTCGCCCCAAGGAGTGTGACGGCAGCATCAGCCGGGGTGCGGGTAGCACCGCAGACAGGGTAGCTGCAGAGCCCTGTTCCAGGCCAACTCGTCCCCGACTCAAGACGTGAAGACGAGCCCGTGTTCCTCACCGTCCGGTAACACCAACCAACACCATCATCAGTTGCAACGGACCGCTGTGTTTCCCGTATTCCAGGACGTGAAGGACCTTGCCAAGCCATCCCCATACCGTCAGCGAGCCTTGAGCGCCAGCCTACCGGAAAAGTCAGCGAGCTGACCCGTCTACCGAATACTGTCAGCCCGCCTGGAGCGCCAGTCTAACGGAAAAGTTCGTCCATCCACTAGCAGAACTGTTGGATCGAACTACTGGCCGACGCTGACATTCACAAGTCAAGAACTATTTACCGCGAACTTTCTGAAATCGCTGATGATCGGAGTCCCATGTATATTTCCAAGATTTGAACATTCTAGTTTGTTTTCCCACGGACTCCCACTGTTTGAACATTGATACGATCGCAAAGACACGCACCATGCACCATCGTTGATCCATAGTACTTCACAACGATCAAGACTACATTGGGCTGATTAACGACGCTGTGTAAGTTACCCTAGTAACCGTTGTTATAAAAGACTATGATTTAATCCGAATACTCACCTAGTTCTTAAACCTCCCATTGTATTGTGAATTCCGATTTGATAGAAAGCTCTTTCATTAAGTAAGTCGTTGACAATCATTGATCTTGCTTTGCAATCTGTCCAGCTAGTGTACAAATTGGATTAAGTACTTCAGTGCCAACACTTGGTAGCAGATGCTCACTGTTCTTTTGCTTTGATTGACATAATCTTGGTGCAAAACAAGGCAGCGCACACATTTAGTTTGTGTCTGACAGTTTGATCGTTTGTGAATTGATTTTACTTTCCAAATTTTCAGTTGAGTTGGTAATCAAAAAATTGTTTGTGTGTGTATTTCATTTGCATTGCTGAGAAATTTACTGTTTCATTCGACTTCTATTTCATTTGCTTGTGTAGGCTGGTTCTGGTGTATTGTATTTGAGTATCGTTTATTGTGTTATCTTGAATTGCTTTAACTATTTGTTTTTCATTTTCTGATATATTTGTGCATTTGTCACAGTGATTGAGTTACATAATTGCTGTATTGTGATTACCTTCTGATTGATTGAGTATTTTGTTTATCTTTTCGCTATTTTCACCCTTGAATCCGTTTCCTTATCTGATCCTCAATTCCTTTTCTCTGATTCATCTTATTTGATTTGCATTCGTGAAATTTTTCATATGATGACAATTGCTGGTGTTATTTGTGCATTTTTTCTCGTGCACATTTTCCCCTTGTATATCTCCCCTTTGGACTGTTTTCTCGCAAGTTCAGATTGTCTCCTTCAAAGCAAAATGGCAGCCTCCAGAATGCATATGTCCGACGACGAAATCTTCCCATCAACCACCGCACCAATTGGTCAAATGTCGTCTCGTCGACCTCGACTCAACCTCCCTCAAGACACCAGACCCAAGGAAAGACGCATACCTCAACAGGCATCTCCCTTTCAAGAAGATCTGCGTAACATCCAGCTCACCACAGACAAAATGCTAACGCAACTGGAAGACATCGAGAGACGACTATCTCGCAGCACACCCCGACAACCAGTACAAGATTCACATATACAGCGTTCAACCCCCATAAGGCCTACCCCCATATTGAGACGAGGTTCTACTTCAACTGGTTATCCAGTGCTTACACCACAGGATCAACACAGACCTGACCGTTCGTCTCCCATGCCTACATCTCAGCATCGTCTTCTTCCATCGCATCAGGTGAAAACTGTACCGATCTTCACTGGGCGCGACCAAGGTGCAACCATTGCCGTTGATGATTGGGTACGAGACGTGAAGTACCTCATCGAGACCACGTCTATGCCTACAGAACTCCAGTTTTCCACCATCGTCAGATACCTCGGCGGAGCCGCCAGAAAACTGGTCCTCAATCTACCTCCGACACATCAGACCCCTAGCCACGCTTTCGTAGAACTCAAGGCACAATTCGGAGATGTATTTCTAACTGGTGATCCATTGGCCAACTTCTACGAGCGTGTGAGACTTCCCAACGAGGTACCAAGCATATACGCCGTCGAGCTTGAAGCAACATTGAGGATCATCGAAGAAAGATCAAGTCTTAGACGCCCATTTCCAAACAGAAACAGCATGCTCACGCAACAATTCATGAGAGGC